>NC_056748.1:290462275-290624775 GCF_019279795.1 Protopterus annectens | reverse complement strand
TTTGGACCTTGGGGCAGTGCCTCATTTACTGTGCTTATGGTGTGTTGGTTAGAGTTTTAATACTTTGGAGTTTAGGGACACATAGCATTTGGTGCTTTCTCAGGTGGGTTTGGCTATTGATAGTGTTCCTTTGATAATTGTGAATTGGGGTGAATACCCATTTAAACTTTTATTGAGAACATTGATGTCCGATTCTGTAAGTATCAAAGTGGAAATATTATGTACATTGTCAAAATGAAAATTTAAATCTTGGTCATGATATTCAGAATTCCCCTGAGATCTGATGGTACCTTTGTGTTTGTGTTTCCTCCCCTCTTCTTCTTGATTTAGACCTATAGGGAGCCCCCCTTCCAGATTGTTCCCAATATTGTTCCTCTTGGGAACTAGAGATGTCCTCATGTGGCTATCTTCCCACTCTATGTTGGAAGACGAATCATCAACAGAGGTGACTGATTCTCTATTCATCTTTTTCAATATAGACTTGGTCCTGGCTGGTCTGGACCCTTTAGGAGTATGATTTGGGGTTAGAAATTTAACCTTCTGATGAATCTCAAAGGGTTTCCCTCTGTTGTAGTCCCCCACATCTCTACTAAACGTTTTGATTTTTTTATCTTTCAAAATTTTTTCCAACTCTGAAAGATCCTGATTGAGTTGGTTAATACAAGAATTATAACATGACAAAGTGGTGTTATTCTGGAACCCCTCACTTATACTAAGTACCTCTTTGGTTTGTAGTTCTATCATTCTTTCATAGTGGGCTGCTAATACATTCACAAAGCCCATAGAGGCTTGTTGCTGCACTTCAAACCACTGATCTAACAGTAGTTGATCTGGCTGTGATACCATCAGCTGTAGCCTTATCCTGAGCCCCCTTGTTACAATCTCCTTCTGTTGGTAGGCCCTAAATAATCTGAGATGCCACGCATTACTTCTCAGTTGTTTCATTTCTTTGGTAAGCTTAATAAAAGCTAATTTAAACTCCTGACCAGGATCATGGATACCAGAACTATTGTTCCAATTATTGGACCCCAAACCAAAAATTCCAAGGTCCTCAGAATCCGAGGAAAACCCTCTAATAATAGATGCCAAATCCATAACTGGCTAGTGCAACTCAAAAATGTATAATCCAGTTGGTAATGGTATAACTATAGAATGTCCAAATTGACCAAGGGCCCAAGTTGCTGTGCTTATGCTAAAGGTGTCAAATGTTTTTATAACATATAATTTATCCTTTTCACAACAATATTACAAGTCCGGGTATTCACCCCAGTAAAGTCTGAATTTAATAAATTGCAAATAAAATGGTTATTCACCCCAATTCACGATTATCAAAGGAACACTATCAATAGCCAAACCCACCTGAGAAAGCACCAAATGGTGAGTAATATGCTATGTGTCCCTAAACTCCAAAGTATTAAAACTCTAACCAACACACCATAAGCACAGTAAATGAAGTACCGCCCCAAGGTCCAAAAATATAAAAAATGGTTTGTTCTGGAATCACACTATCCAAAAAAGCATGGGTGTCATCAAAAAAGAAAAAAGAAAAACTAAGACAAAAAAAATGTCTATAGAAAATGTATTCAACAATAAGTCTGGTATCCAAGTCCAAAAGGTCGGTACACAATAATCCCGAGCCTATCAAGTCTGTACCAACTGTGGTAAAAACCTTACCAGTCCTAAACCTGATACAATATCAATATACTCAACATCAGTAGTAGTCCCCACCTGGATACATAAGAAATGAATCCATATAACTAAACCACCTATAGTTTCAAAATAAATAATAAATGACTAAACTTTGTTAAGCATATATGTAAAGGCTCACTTAATGGACTGTGCGAGCATCATTATTTCATGTTGCTCAAACACATAAACCCTGGAGAAATGTAATTTTCCAATACCATTCACTAGTAAAAATACTATACCATACAACTAACACAATCCTGGTCATGGTAGTAAATAAATAAATAAATAATAATAATAAATAAACTAGATTAAAGCATTGGCAAAAGTTGGGTTTTAACATCATTCTGAAGACATGAATAAACCATTTTAGTGTCCCAAGCTCTGTACTTTTACAATATAAAGTCTCGTTGTTTGAAAAATTGCATGATTAAAAAAACGTCCACCAGTTCCAAGCCAGAATAACATACACTTAACTGCCAACTGGCATGTATCCCTGGTTGGAGATTAAATTAAGTCAACATATTGGAAACCTAACAGAGTCCCAAGAATGAATGTTCAATAAACAGTCCCTTATACAGAGATATATGCGACCACATGAAAACATTCAACAGTTCAAATTAGAAAGGCCAACTCAAGCCATTTTTGTTCAATGTAAAGTCCCTTCTGATAAGGAAATTGGTGATGATAAAGACGCCCTCCAGTTCAATGCGGAAATACCATATGTATCCTCTGCACTTTTCTGCATACAAGCATCCGTACCTGTTTAATCGCAACAGAGTGACGAAAACATTTTAGTAAAAAAAAAAGTAAACATTACAAGGTACAAATCCGCGAACATGCAAAAACATCCAACAGATCAAAAATAGAAAGGCCTACTCAAGCCGTTTAACATACAGTCAACAATAAATGTTTTGGGTTCATTGTTTAGTCATTATAAAAGATGGAATGAGGTTGACCATTCTTTAACTCAAAGAACAATTACTGGTCAAAAACTGGTGGGGTATAACCCATGTGGACATTGCACATATTTTCCTAGAGTATTCAAGACAGACAGCTTCAGTAGCCAAAATTCACCCATTGTCTATAACATCTCATTTTTTGCCAATTGCAGTACTAGTTGGGTCATTTATCTAGCAAAATGTACATGCATGGCATTTTACGTGGGCCACACCTCATGGCCTTTAAAGCTTAGAATAGGGGAACATCTTAGTGATATTCGAAATAAAAAGCAATCCAGTGCCTTATACAAACATATTTTGAAACATGTTACTGGGATCTTTAGATTCACTGTAACTGACTGCATTAAGTATAAAACTAAAGATAAAGCCACTCTACATGAAATGCTTAATAATAAAGAAAAAAAGTGGATAGTTAAGTTGGGTGGGCTGTTCCCACCAGGACTAAATGAGCATTTTTGATTTAATTTTCATCCAATCATATGGTTACACACAAGATGGCGCTGTATTTAAACCACAGGTTTTCTAGTTATTTTATATTTTTGTCTTTATCACTGAAGAAGGCGTTTGCCGAAACCAGTTTGATTCATGTGAATTGAATTTTTTTTTGGAACATTAAATAAGATCTTTATCCACTGTACATGTGCTGGCTCATTTTTGGTGTGGATTATAAATAGTAAGTTGCATTTGGCCATTTGATCGCAGTTATGGTTGCCACCCGTCCCGTTGTCAGCTGGACACTCACAGGCTGAGCCCTCTCATCCCGCTTCCCGCAGTCACCAAGCGTGGGACTTTAAAAGTCCCGTTTTTTCCCCTTTTCGCGATCGCAAATTCAATTGCCGTGGAAAAGCCGAAAATACTTCCAGTTTTTCCACAGCAATGCGGCTACGTCACCACTCGGACCTGCAGTTAGAGGGATTCCCTGCTAGTTCCGGGCGGTAATGCAACACAGTAATTGGCTGCAGGGATTGGAGGGGGCGGGGACTTACTAAGAAGAGCCCAATAAAGGTCGCAACTGTAGAGCACTAAGCTCTACAGCTGCAAACGAAAAAGATCTGACATTTCTATTTCTGAAGCCAGCCCAGCAAGCAAAGAAGCCAGCCAGCCAGCCAGCAAAGAAGCCAGCCAGCCAGCCAGCAAAGAAGCCAGCCAGCCAGCCAGCAAAGAAGCCAGCCAAGAAGCCAGCCAGCCAGCAAAAAAGCCAGCCAGCCTGCAAGGGAGCCTGCCAGCCAGCCCAGCCACCACTTGAGCATCCAACTAGCCATTCCAGCAGGAAGGAAGCAAGCTAGCCCAGCAATAACTGTGATAGTGGTAAGTACATAATAGCATTTTGTGGCTTTAATTATTTAAAATGGGAATATTGTGCTTTATTTAAGTTTTTAATGTTTAGCGGTAGATGGGGATGTTGTATGCAGTATTTAAATCTGTGCAGTGGTTATTTTGAGATTTTTGAGTAGTAGTTTAAAATGGGAATATATTGTGGTTTAATTTTTTTAATGTTTACAGGTAGATGGGGGTGCAGTACGCAGTATTTAAATCTGTGCAGTGGTTATTTTGATATGTTTGAGTAGTAGTTTTTAAAGGTATAAAACCTGAATGTATATGTAATTGTTATTATTCTTGGGGGTATGATTTAGAAGCATTACTTTTAAAAGGCTGAACTGTGTATAGAAGTTGTTTATTTCTGGTGGGGGGCAGTGAAATATAAATTTAGTGTGATGTATTTCTATTGTCGTAGCTTTTTCTGGGTATTGTCTGTTTGCAGATAGAAAATGTTCGAGCATAGTTTGCACTTTTTTGTATGGAAATGTGTGCAATTTAATGCTGTTCTCAGGAAGTTAGGATATACTGTTTGGGTAATTTTTTCCTGTTAGCTCCTGCAAGTCAATGTGTATGTGGTACAAGTCTACCTTTTGAGGGGGAATGTTAACAGTTAATGTAATTCATTTATTATTCTAGTAGATACATGTTGCCAATTTGCTGAAGCTGTTTCAAGATTGTTTTCATTTATAATTGTAAATGTGTGCATTTAATTTATTATGCATTTTTAATAAGGTTAAAATGTACTGCTTTGCTTGTAATGTGAATATGGGTGTGCTGCTTTTACTTGGGCCTGTTTATTGCATTACTGTGCTGGGTAAATTACTCTTAATTGCTATGTTTTGAAGTAAAAGGAGCCCATGGAGTCTGCTGTACATTGTAGTTTATATTACTTCTCTTGCAAGAAGTATTTTTAAAAGTTAAAATGTTTACGGACTCTTTTCCTGTTTATTTTATTTTTTTGTGGATGCATGCTCAGAAGTTAATGCAATGTATTTGCGATTGTGCTAAACCATGTTGTTGTTACAGGGTAGTTTGCTTTTATAAGTAGCAAAGTTTGTATTTTGTGTTTTAGTGATGTCTTCAATAAACTTATGTACTGTTTTCATTATAATCCGATTACGAACAGTGCTGCTGTTGGGCATGTTCATTAATAGATCATTGTGCTGTGTAAATTAGTGCCATACATTTCTTTTAACTGCTGTGGTCAAAAGCTAAATCAGGTCTATGGTATCCACTGTGCATTCTCATTCATTTTAGTGTTTTTTGGTTTAGTGAATGTGGTTAACTTTTTTTTTCTTGAGGGGTGGGGTGAGGTGGGCATGTTCGGTGGTAAAAATAATGCATTTCATTTTCTACAAGCTGTATTAATGTTAGTTTTCAATGGCCAAAATGCCCCCTACATTACCTCATTTACTATTTGACCTTTTTCAAACTGTTTGTGATAACTCTTTTCTGCTCCATTCCTCGGTTCTTTTGCATGCCAATGTTTTTCAAGCCAGTTCTTTCGCATGCCAATATTTTTCGAGCCAGTTCTTTCATGTGCCAATGTTTTTCAAGCCAGTTCTTTCATGTGCCAATGTTTTTCAAGCCAGTTCTTTCGCATGCCAATGTTTTACAAGCCAGTTCTTTCGTGTGCCAATGTTTTTAAGCCAGTTCATTCATGTGCCAATGTTTTTTGAGCAAGTTCTTTCATGTGCCAATGTTTTTCGAGCCAGTTCTTTCATGTGCCAATGTTTTTCAAGCCAGTTCATTCGCATGCCAATGATTCTTGAGCCAATTCTTTCATGTGCCAATGTTTTTTAAGCCAGTTCATTTGTGCTGTGCAGCAGTATGTTACTGCACCCTACTAACACAATCTTGGTAAATATGTTGCATATCAGGTAAGTACAGATTCAAGCATGAACACAGCAGCAGCTTCATCACAGTCAACCAGCAGCAAGAAAATGTGCAAGTGGCAGGACATTTGGAAAACAGAATTTGACTGGATCGAGAGATGCAATGATATCAAAGCGTTCTGCAGGTACTGCAAGAGAGAATTTCTAGTGACCCACAGTGGAAGAAACGATGTCGCATGACATGAGGCAACTGAATAACATAAGACTGCTATTCTTCAAGCTAAATCCACTCACCTGATGACAAAGTGGGCAAGGAAAGCAAACCTTGAGGGACCAAAACTTAGGATCATTGCAGCAGAAGCCTCTGAGGTTTTCCATGCTGTTAAGCACAATATTTCCTATAACAGCTTGGACTGTGCAGTAAAGTTGGTCAGCCAATTGTACAGTGACTCGGGCACTGCAAAGAAACTATGTTGTGGCAGAACCAAGGCTGAAGCCACAGTCGAAAATATTTTGGGACCGCACTCATTGGAATGCCTCCTGCATGACCTTCAAAAACCAGGCACTTCATTTGCAATTTCATCAGATGCTTCCAACAAGGGGAGCATAAAATTATTTCCCCTTGTTGCAAGGTATTTTTCTAAAGAAGAAGGGGTGGTGAATGGCCTTTTGGACTTCTATGAAGACCCTGATGAATCTGCACAGGCTATTTCACAGCAAATTTCCAACATTATGGAAAGGCACTCCTTGCCCTGAACAGCATTTCAGCTTATGGGACTGATAATGCCAGTGTGAACTATGGGAAGAAATCTGGTGTGTATACCAGATTAAAAGAAAAGTGCCCATCACTCCAGAAGGCTAACTGTGTTTCCTATATTATTCACAATGCAGCCAAAAAAGCTGCAGCACAACTACCGTACGACGTGGAAGTATTTGTAATGAGACTTTTCAGTTACTTCTCAGGTTCTGCCACAAGGACCAGAGACTTGAAAGACTTCTTTGAGTTTTATGGCATGGAATTTGAGAGTCTGTTAAGATATATGCCAACAAGGTGGCTGCCACTACTCCCAGCCATTGAAAGAGTAGTAAAAAATCTCCCAGTGCTCCAGTCCTATTTCCTCTCCTAGGAAGTAGAGGAGACCCCCCCCCCCCCCGGCAGATATGGCAGTACTTTTCAGCTAATGAACATGGTGAAAATGAATTGCCTATGCTGCCCTAATACTATTTGCACTCTCTCTGTGCTGTTCTTGTTGATTTTAATAAACATAGAAGTACATTAGAAAAATCAGCACTTACTGCCATGGAAACTTTTTGTGTAATGGTCTCTCTGAAGCAAAAACTGCAGGCAAGAGCTGAAGGTGCTTTCTTTGGAGGGAAACCTAGGGCACTTATGAGCATATTAGACAGCACTTCTGCTAACAAACTGAAAAGAGACTTCATTGTGTTCTTGGAGACAGCAATGAAATACCTGGAACAGTGGTTTGATTATACTTGTTTACACTATCTAAATTATCTCTAAATGAGCCCTTTGCCTTCAGTGACTTGCTTAATGTGACCACTGCCCTGAGTCTGCAGGATGTAGGTGGAGATTATCTTTTTAGGGACTACTTGGCAATTAGGCCCTCTCTCGAACAGTTATGTAACACAAGCTTGACCCCAGGAGAGAAGTGGCTGAAGCTTTTCAAAGAAGGGCCTGAACTGACTACACTATATCCGGTAATTGCTAGGGTTTTATCTATACCGCCCTCAAACGCATTTGCAGAAAGAGTTTTTTCTTTGGTGAAAGGTAAATGGACAGATGTGCGAAACCAATGTAGTGTGGACTTGTTAAAAGCTGAACTAATGATGAGTGTAAATTACCGGATGAAATGTTGCAACTTTTACTCAAATACGGTTTCAAATCGGGCCCTTCTTCAAGCCATAAAATCAAATTCAAAATACACTTTTAAAAAAAAGTGATTTAGTGTACTAGTGTGCAGTATAAAGTACTAGGGTGCAGTTTGTAATTTTGTGTTTTTCTTTGTTTAGCGTTAATTTGCTAGGGTGCATTTGCAGTATGTAGTACTAGGGTATGTAGTTTTGTGTTTTTTCTTTGCTTTAGCTTTAATTGACAATAAAAAGTCTTAATTTTATACTTGGCTTGTATGTGGTATGTAGATTTTTTTAAGTTTTCTTTCTGAATAGTAATGGTTGGTTTATGAATTTTTTTACTTTTTAAATAAACAAGTGTCTGTTTAATGAGTAGTGTGTTTTTTATTCCTTTAAAGTTTATTTACTGTTACAACTGATTAATGTGTGTGTTTGCAGTAATAGTTCACTTCATTTAAATGGTTTGCGTTTTCAGTATGCTGTAATGTCACAATGTTGTATCCATAACTAATTCTGCATCTCCTTTAACAACTCTGGTGATGCCGTGGTGGGAGTGTGGCCAGTGTCATGTTGGCCACACCCCTATCATATTGACCACACCCCCATGTCCCACTTTGCCCTTGTTAAAAGGTGGCAACCCTAATTGCAGTGGGTGAGTGGAGGAATATTTTTGCTGAGTTGCATTTAAAGCAGTACAGATGGCAGGATAGTCAAGTAATATTATATGCTGTGAGAAATGGAGACTATTTTAAGCAGTTGGCCAGCTCTAGCCAACTGAGAGCTTTCACTGCAGTACAGTGATGGGTACGGTATTGAGCACTGGTAGCAAATCTGGCAACTTTATTGTAACATTGTTCCAGCTTCTGTATATGTGACTCCTGGAGATTTGTGAAGATGGGGGCACCATAGAGAAAAGAAGGTAGGAGATAAGTATTTGGTAGTGAGATTCTAGCGATGGGGTTTAGGAAGTTTCTGGCTCTATAGAGTAAGCCTAATTTTTGATTTTGTTTAATGGTATTTTGTATCTTCTTCTTTCGGATTTTCCCACTTAGGGGTCACCACAATGGATCACCTGTCCGCTCATGATTGGCAGTGGAGTTTTGCGGTGTCGAGTTGCCAGCCCGGCGCCCAACCTTCCACAGAAGGCACACACACACATGCATTCACACCTAGGTATTTTGTATATGGTAGACAAATTTGAAAGTATCATCTATTGTCATACTTACGAGATGCCGCGGTGGTACGGAGGTAGCATTGTTACCTCACAGCAAGAGGTTCTCCTGTTCGATTCTCGGCTTGGCTTGGGAGTGCCTTCTGTGTGGAGTCTGCATGTCATCCCCGCGGTTGGGTAGCATTCGAAAGGCATGCGTGCGTAAATGGGCATGCCTTCGTTGAAGGTTGGGTGTCGAGCTGGCACCTCGGCATTTGGTAAAAAGCTACTGCCAATCATTAGCGGACCAGAGTTCCACTGTGGCGACCCCTTACCGAGAAAAAGCCGAAAGACAAACAACATCTGTTGTCATACTTAGTAGTTTAGTTTGAGTGGTTAGCTGGATATTAGTGCTATTAAGAGAATATATTTTGAAACTGTTTTTTTTTTTTTGTTGTTGTTTTTGTTTTTTAATGTGACTTAGCTGTGGGGAAAAACTAGTACTTTGGTCTTTTGAGGTTAAGCACAAGCTAGTTTGCAGCCATTTCTCAGTAGCAGTGAAGCATTCTTGTATAATTTGCTGTAGAAGAGCTGGATCATTTAACGAACAAATAAGTGCTGAATTGTTGGCATATTGCATGAGAAAAGCATGTTGTGTGCAAATATGGAGTGAATTAGTAAGAATATTAAAAAGAAGGGGACCGAGGATTGAGGTTTGTGGGGCACCTGTATTGACAGGGCGTTAAGGTGATAGATTGTTCTGCCATTTCACTAAGTGGCATCTGTCACTAGAATAGCTCTGAAACCAATTTAAAGTATTTTGTTGTTCAGTTTAATGATGCCATTTGTCTTAAGATTTTTGTGTGACAAACAGTGTCAAAGGCCTTTGATAGAGTAAGGAATAGGGCAGATACAAATTTATCACTATCCCTAACATTGTTGACTGTCACCATAAATATGAGTAGAGCTGTATTAGGATGTTTGAAAACCATTTTGGATTGGGGTTAAAAGTTGCTCCTGAGTAAGATATTGCAGAATCAGATTATGGGCACAGTTTACCAGTATTTTTGAAAGTGGGGATAGTATTGCTATTGGCCTGAAATTTGTGATATCTGTTGCATTTCTACTTTTTTTGGGGGGGAGGGGGGCTTTTTTTCCAAAGCTTGTGGATATATAATTCCTGTATAGATCTGTTTATAAAAATGGAAATGGGGTAGGCTATATTATTTGCTGCCATTTAAAAAAAACACTGGGTAAGCAATCTGCATATGCAGAACACAATTTTAGTTTGCTTAGTAGTTGTTTTACAGTGCCTGTAAATACAGGCTGCAGAGTGTATATAGAAGTAGCTTGGGATTGCTGCGTCAAATCTAGATGCGTAGAACTGAAAGGATGCTATACTATTAATAAAATAATTATTAAATTCTGTAGTTGTATCCAGTGCAGGACTATTTGGGTTGGGGTTATGTTTCTATCTCGGTTGAAGTATTTCTTTGATGGTTGACCAGAAATATCTAGGAGCTATTTTGCTACTATTCTGGAAGCTATTACTGTATTTTTTTAATCAGAGATTATTATTATTTTTTTGTGCTTGATAGCAGTGTTTTGTAGTATTGAAAATTTTAAGGAGTTTTGTTTTTTACTAGTTTCACTAAGCTTTGTTTCTGTTCTGCATCAGCTTTTTGTAGTTTGGTTAACCAGTTTATATCATTTGCTTTTATCCTCTTGTTCCTTGTAGGTGCTACTTTTTTGAGAATATTGAGGAATATTGAGTTAAATTTCATTATGCCGTCATCCAGGGGGATGAATTTTAGTATATGCAAGGTAATAATACGTATTTGCTTTTATTTGTTTAGACTCAGGAAAACAATGAGAATTTCTGATTTGCTGAATGGTGGTACAGGAGTATTATAAGGGGTTAGTTTGTAGTTGTTTGTTTATAACCATGCAACACCACCAATTTTTCTTTTGTTGGGGTCATTGCAGTTTACATTATAGCCTCTTGGTACTATTTCAGTATCACAGATGTCTGGCTTTAGACAAGTTTCAGTTATGGCTAAGATTTTGGGTTTAAGACCGGCAATCGATGCAAGTAGTTCAGTGATTTTATTTCTTATATGTCTAGCATTGATGGCAAAGAAAGTTATTTGACTAATATGTGATGGGGGTTGGTATGATTTATTCCATTAGACTTGTCAGAGTGGTGGCTATTAGGTCCAGGATTGAGATGGATATCACCATCAACTAGGACTGATTTGAGCTAAAGTATCGATTTTAGATACTTGCTTGAGGATGTTTTGTTGAAGGTTATGACATTTGGCTTTTCTGAGGGTGGACTGACTAGTTTAGTCTTGCAAGACATGTATGTAGTGTCTTGGAAGAGGCTAGCTACTATTCTAGGGGTATCTAAAGGAATTGTTGGATTGATTTGTAAATAGTTGGTAAGATTATATTTATAATTCTGAGATTTTGGCAAAAATTAAGGAAGGTGAGGCTTGGAAAGATAGATAAGGTAAGACTTGGTAGAAGCATGATATGTTGGAAAAGTTTTACTACTGTTTGGTATAGAATGGAGGGCAAAGGGTGGTAGAATATAATTCGGTAATAGTAGAATATTAGTTAATTGCAATATTGGAAGATATAGTTAATGACGGAATAGAGCTTGTACTGTGAGGTTATCTATTAGCAAGAAAGTCTGTGGGATAATTTAGTGTTGATAGTAAAGGGGGTGATTGGTGTAGAAACAAAGGAGGTGATTGGTTTACTAATTAAGGTGAAGCAGTTCTTTGATTAGTACAAAAGTAGTTGAAGTAGGGGTGGGTGACAATTGGAGACAGGGTAGAGGGCATAAGTGAAGCCCAGGTGTGAGGGTAGAATAGAGTGGGGGCCACACTTGACTGATGGTTTGTCTGCCTAAAATACTATCTGTGGGATGTTAAACCTGACAAGCTAAGAAATAATGGCATAAGCTATTGCTTATTTTGTTAATTAGGGTATGAAATCCACCTTAACTCTTGTGCAGAGGTGCTATATGACTTAACAAGTGGAATATCACTGCATGCATTAAATTGTTGTTTGTTTAAGTTAGAGCACGTGCTTATCAGTAGAGATATAAATTATGGCTTGGCAAAAACTGTTAAGCAGCAAATGTATAGTTAGTTCAAATGTAGGGTTGAAAAGACTTGTAGTGGTGAACAGTTGGCATGTGATAAGTTAACGAATCAAGCTTTACAGGATGCTCAAAAGAAAAACTTAGGAGTTTTAAATCATGACTTATAGATAACAGCGATAATCAACTGCATAAAATGTATTTAGGTATCAGGAAATACATTAAGCACAGGTGACTATTTAACCCAATTTTCCTTGTATTTGGGCAATAGTAAGAGAAACAGAAGGGAAGAGAATGCAGTTTTCGTTTTCTGACGACATTTTAATACTCGTATAATATTTGCATATACAGGATATAACAATGACTACCTACCATGTAGACAGCAAGAATGGTGCTGATGAACAGCTGTCAACAAATGTGAAAGGAACAGGATCAGAAAAGAATACAAATAAAAGTGTGGCTCACATAAGTCAATATTAAACAGAAAATATGAAGATCACTGAAAGTAATTTGAATAAAAAGTTAAGAAACAAAACTAGAAGAAATAATTAGAAAAATGAAAAAGAATGCTACACTATGGAGGAGCTGTGCTTTGCCTTGTCTGAAGAAGACATTTGTACTAAAGTTGGATTTGTTATGAAAAAGGGACTATACATCAAGTGTTTAAATGATAATAAAGTAATTTTTTTTTGGGGTAGACTACACCCAAATAAGAGAGAAGTTTTATACAAGAAGGAAGAAGAAATTGTACTGCAGTGATGCATCTAGAACTACATTTGCTTCTTTGTACATGTCTTATTGATAGAAGGATAAGAAATAGCAAAAAAAAAAAAAATCCCTGTAGATTATTTTGCATATGAAACAGATGACTGGGTTGAAAAATAACAGAGAAAGTAATAAAGAATAACATAGTCCCATGAAAGAATTTTACAAGAAAGGTACATGAGTGACCCCAACAGTAAGGTAAAGAAGTCAAACTCAGAAAAAACAAGTCTGCCAAGGCTGTGTGAAAAATCACTTAGAATACAATTTTTACAGGGTGGCAAGCCCCCCCCCCCCACCTGTGGCTCCTCACCCCCTTATATTTATACAAACTGTGATGATGTGAGGTGAAAACCAGGACTAGGAATCCTACTGTATTGTCCTTAGGGTTAAACTAATTGCTACCCTGGAAAGGCAGAAGTTTTGGAAATGGTTTTATAGCTTCCAGATGCTAAAACACATCTTAGCAAAGCTCTAAGTGTGTGTATTATGACACGTAAGTGCTAAATTCTGGTTCAGTTTTTAGTAAAGAGGGTAGTGTGGGAACCAGAAGTCAGATGACCAGATATATGTGATATCATTCTAGAATCTAGCAGTGAAATGATGTTTTAATACTAGAGAAGACAGAAATCTCAGGACAGTCTGTTTGTGAAACCTGACAAAGAAGGACCACTCACCTACATCATCTTGCTTTGCTCTAGTAACTGAACTAGAGGGTAGTAATTATTTCGATCAGTCAGGAAAATATAGTGAGATTAGTTAAGTATTGTTTTTCTATATCTGTGTGTACCTTTCCATCTGTGTTATTTTTAATATGTCCTGTGATTGAAACTCTGGTGTTTATTATAAATAGATATTAAGTATTTTCATGTTCTTTTATTACTTATTATTAAATATATTTAAACTTTCATTGTGGCTGGTCTTTTTAGGAAATATTTAACCTTTGAGAATACTTATAGTTATTTGGTAAGACTGTGGTCACACCTGAAATTATGCATTCCTCAAACACTACCATTTGCATTAGAATTAATTTTACTAAGTATAATTGGATACTTTGGTAACAGCCCTAGAGTAGCTGGCTTTGGACTGTTCTGGTGGCAGTATCTACCTTATAGTCTGGGCAGGGGGGGTATAGCTGGTAAATCTGTGCCAGCCTTTCCCAAGAGTCTGTGTGCGTGCACATGTGTGTGTGTGTTTGTGTGTGTGTGTGTGTGTGTGTGTGTGTGTGTGTGTGTGTGTGTGTGTGTGTGTGTGTGTGTGTCGGGGAGGGTGAAAATCAAATCTGTGTGTGTCAGCTACTTGGAGCAGGAACCAAAGTACTGGTTTTACAGAGACAGTAGTGGAAGTCTTGGCTTGCAACACTCGACTGAGGATTCAATTCTACAGCTGTGTCAGTGGGGAATTTTATTTGGGGCCTGGAGAGAGAGAGAAGGAGGGAAACCCAGCCGCAGGACTGAGTGTGCCACCTGTATGTTCTTAAGGGAAACTGTGATTGGTGCAGAGAGCTGCATCTGGAAATACTGTGTGTATCTATATTTGTTCCAAGTGAATATCCCTAACAGGTGTCAGTGGTAAGGATTAAGGCTCATTAATTACTGGCCCAGGGGAGGGATGTCATATAGACTATAAAGTTTCATGATCCATGGGGAGACTAAAACACCTAAACTTGTAATAAGAAGTAGAGCTGGTAAATGGAAAAACATTCTGTGACTTGCAGAATCAAGGAGTTGGGACAAGGGGCATTATGGGCATGCAGCTATGATATGGATTTGGTGAATTGTAGAATTCCATTTTCAGCAAAGTTCATAAAGCTAGTCCATAATGTGTAAGCCAGTTTATAAAAAATACCACACATGTTAACTTTCAGAAATCCCATCCCACACATCAACCATACAAATCTACAAGGACACTGTTAAAGCAGAATAAGTAGAAGAGAACAGGTGTGTGTTTCTCCAAGCTAAGGTACAGAGCAAAGGTGACATTAGAATACAGTGCTGGGCATAGTTAATTCATTAAGTTATACACTGATGTATGGAGATAACGTTGTGTAGCAAGGCAATCAGGGCACATGCCAGTATATAGAAAATCATGCAACAATGCACAGACATGATATGTTACTTAGCAACAAATGATAGCACCTAGAAATAAAATATGCCATTACTGCAAAAGGGCCCATAGAGAAGCATACTATCAGCTAGCTAGTTCTGTCACCAAACCCATGCATTCCTTTAAATAGGGATCTTACTTTTCTAAGAGGATCTGATAAACAGGATATTGCAACCTTCCTTTAGGATTTGTTCATCCTTAAAATTTTCACAAACCAACATAAGCTCCTGGTCACATGAGTGCCCCGGTGAGTGAAGACATAGAAAAATCTAACTTAAATAATTGTACAGTAATTACGGTTGGGAGCACATGGAGTTAGTATTGCTCCTTCCTTGTTCTGGGATTACACTATGGCTTCAGACTGTGTCTGTGTGAGCTGTCCAAGGTTCTGGACTTCACAATGAATGCTAAAGTAATCAGGGCATACCTATGCTTCATTTTTTGTTATAATTTGATAGCTGGTAGTTTAGTGAGTACATGGGTACAAGAAGGAGGTGAGTTCAATGCCTGCCACTTGTAATTCATCTTATATTATTGTGTTCATCTGGTATAAGTTTGCTACTACATGAAGCCATATAAAATGAGGTAGTTTTCAATATTACACAAAAGGACTGAGCTCTACAATGCTCTTTGGTTTAAAGGATTGTTCCTCTTTCTTGCTACTTTTAAATAGTCAGGTTAATTTCAACTATACATTAATTTCAGCTATACCATTCATTAAGTCATTAAATCTAGTGGTATTGCCAAACTGAAGTTTAACTATTAATTTACTTAGCGCATTCCTGAAAGACCAAAACAAGGATTCTACTATGCAGGTTCTCAGTGCAGCTATTTTTATGGTATATTCCTTTCACCCAGACTACATATTCATTTGCTGTGCACAATGCTATTTTGAGGCTTACCTCAAGGTACCCCAGATCCCCAGTGTTAAAATATCTAATAAATGTATGAATAGACAATTGAAACATCTAAGTCTCTGCTTTTCTTCTGAATGTAGCATGAACAAAACAAGCTTTTATCTACCATTCCTAAGTTTAGGTGTCCAGACTATGCTTGCTTTATGTAGTCATCTCTTTTAAATGTTTATGCAACACACTAGCCTCCTACTCCTATACAAGAAGTTTGTTTGCAATGAATTACACAAATTAAATTGTAGGTGAACTTATAATACAAGTGGCAGAAAAAAAATCTTTAAAATGACTAAGATAACAGTATACAAAATGCCATACAACCATTTTCACTAAGAATACCCTGTTGTTAGTCTCAGAAGGTCAGCTTTCAAGTAGTGAAAACTGGGAAGTTATGGTGGAAGTACGTGTCAGTCATCAGTTTCAGTCATGTTTCATAAGCTGAATCTGCATAGATCAACACATAACATTATGACAACAGCATAACAGAGTACTTAACCTACTGAATAACGAGAGATGATACAAGTTACTGCTTCAGTGTGAGCAGTGATGACAATTCTGGTAGGTGTTTCTCTAAAACCATGAAGGCAAGAGTAGTTTGTCTGATGTAACGGATGGTAGATGGAATGGAATGATAAAGTGTTTCTATAAAAGTACACTCATGTCCTATGAGAACTTAATGCCCTATCAATTAAATTCATCAATAATCTGCAAAAGGTAATATTTCATATTATGTGTAGTTATTTTGAATAGTTTTAGAATAACACATTTACACAGTAAGAAGAAAAAGCATTCATGCAAAGAGTTTTAACAACACGTTCAAAGCAGCAATCAGTTCATATGGATTTAGAAAATTGATTCAAAGCATGGTCCTGTTGTCTTTGGAAATATAAATGGAAGTTATTGAAACCAAACACAAATGTATTATGAGAAGTAAAAACAAAAACTGTAGCAGTCAAGACCAGGATGAAGGTATGGTTCTAACCAATGAAATGAACATATGAAAAATAGAAAAGTACAGAACAAACACAGCTAGGCACAGCACGGTTTAATAAAATATCATAAAAGGAAGTAAGTGCTTTTGCAATGTTCACTTCTCTTCATCAGGCTAACTCCATACAACAAATGCAATCAATTTAAAATAATGGACAGCCAATCATCTGCTTACATTCACATATTAGCAATAAAACATCTAATCAAAGTAAAAACATACTAAAAATGTACGTCTAAAGCAACCATATAAAAAATAATAACAACAGCATATCAATGCCTAAGTGGGCGTGCTTTTAAAAAAAGTTTCAAAGATAACACACCATTCAAACCAGGTAGTTTGTCAGCATTAAAAAATAAAATCCACTTTTGTTCAGTGCTTACTTCCTTTTATGATATTTTTTGCCTAGCTGTGTTGGTTCAGTACTTTTTTATTTTTCATATGTTTAGAATGAGAAGTAATTTGTCCCAATCCCCTTCAATAAAAAACACACTACCTCAAAATGGCATTTGACAACCTTTTATTAAACTTCCATTAACATAAGTTAATTGAATCATTTCAATTTATTAATCACAAATGAACATCCTTGCAATCATTCATCAGGGTAGTGTATCCCCACTCACCCTGCCCAAATAAGCAACAGCATCACCATCGCTCACTTATTTTACTTACGAAAGCAACATCCTACTGCTCGTGTTCATCCTCCAAACTCATTGCATCAAACACCCAACAGCAGAGGGGAACAGAAGAGAGACAAGCCTGCCTCTCTTCTCCACCTAAGCACCCTCCCACAAAACCACCCAAATATCCTCAAAAAAGGGAGGGAGGGGTAGGTAGCAAAATCACTGCTAAATCTGAACCCTTCCCCAACTACACTCACATAGATCCTCTAAGCCCCACCATACAT
This sequence comes from Protopterus annectens, assembly GCF_019279795.1. Classification (NCBI taxonomy): domain Eukaryota; kingdom Metazoa; phylum Chordata; order Ceratodontiformes; family Protopteridae; genus Protopterus; species Protopterus annectens. The sequence continues at coordinate 290,607,170 of NC_056748.1, read as the reverse complement.
CTACCCCACTTCCTCCCAACTTCCCCTTATTGAATTAACCCTTCGCTGCCTGCAGCTCTTACCTAAACTCCTTCCCCTTCCTTCCCCTTCATCCTAACCTTAACATCTTCTTCTCCACACAAACCCATTCCCTTTCTCCCACCCTAACCCCATTCTTATCTCTATATAACCCCTAACACTGAAGTTGTACCTGGACAAATTGGTTTGTTTCCAATCCTCATTTATACAAGAAAGCGACATGTTTTATTGTGGAACTTAAGCTGGGGTAGCATAAGCAAAATTGCATAAGGATACTAAGTGATGATTAATAAACACAGACAAAACAAGAGTCAGTCAGCTGATCAGAACATTGTGAAGCAGCAACCTGTGATGTATTATAACATATAAGAAACAGTTGTACTGCACATATATGATAAAGTGATACCAGTATCCTAAAACAACCTAAAACACATGCAGTAAAAATGTAATCATAGATGAGTAAGGTGAGTATATAAGGAATTGTAGACACTTACTGGCAGGTTAATAAATATTGGCACAGTCCTGTAAATGGCATGTGTGTGTTTGGCACTGCATGCAGTCCTGATATTAGGGTGATTTACAAAATGGAATTTCTTCAGTGTTTGACCATTACAAGGAGGACAATAATGGGAGATAGAGATCATGTACAATCTGCACCTGCATCAGGTTTCTTGGCTTGCTAGCCCTAGTGCCACACCAGTTGTATCTAATGTATACAGTACTATATAGATAGTGGCTAGGTCCCTATGGTTGTCAGGGAAGAGAAAATACAGTAAGCATAAGCAATGTAATTGATGCAAAGTTCCCCCCAACTGTCCGAGTCTCAATTTCTTGTGTACAACAGTGCACCTATTATAGGCAATATTATGCAATCATGGGAAATGACAACTCTAAAATGTCTTAGCCAATCTGACCATGACTGTAGAGTGCATCCCATTAACATGTTGTGCTAATGAAGAGCTTAGGTACTGCTATATCTCCCACTGGTGACAGCTTAGATGCAGGGAAGACAACCATCCATCAATTTCCATGGTTTATACGTAGTAAATTCAAGCCCCTATTTGCAGTATGTTTTTCTGGATTCACTATACAATCTCGAAATACTGAAATGTCGAATTTCAGTATTTCGAGACTGAATAGTCGAAAAACCACATACACGAAAACCCACAATCACGAACACTACAATCGCGACCATTCACACACACACACAAACCAGGACATAATTACACACACATACACCTACCTAACTAAACAAACATAACAACACACACAAACACACTTAATCTACCTATAAGCAGGGGGGCAAGCCCCCCTGCACCCCCCACACCCCCCTACTTATATATTCTAACTCCGAGGTCACACTAAACACACAAACACACAACAAACACCACCGCACACACTCACACACACTAAAATCCTTATCCATTATCCTCAAACACACAGCACTTACCTGAAACCCCAGATAAATCCACAAACCGCACCACACATCATGAATGCAACACCATGATAACGGCAGATTTGGCATAGTGTAGTTTCGGTTAACTGCACTTTCCACTATTCAGTCTCGACATACTGAATTTTGACATTTCAGTACGTTGAGATTGTCTAGTGTATCTGTTTTTGTTTGGTTCATTTAGGCTGACTTTTTATTCACAGCATGTTTGAGTTTCATTTTCTTCTACTGCTTCCTGCACTATAATCTCTGCTTGGTTCTGTGTATTTCTTCTGCTTTGCTTGGTGATTGTTTCATCCTTAAGGTGAGGATTTATAAATAGCAGTATGTCAGGGCTGATAAGCAGTCAAAACCACATTCCAAAGCCCTGCAGAATTCATAACCAAAGAGGTCCATGTATACAGTAGGTATGAAAATGGAGATTCCTATCACAGTCCACAGTTCATAAACTAGTGGAGTAGTGGCTGGTATTTATGAGCATACAGATGTGCATGTGCTGCACTAGCATGTACAGTCCAGCATCAGATGTGCATGCAATGGAGATAGGCTTCTCAGCATACTGTAGTGAACAAGACATTATCATTACATGGCACAACCTCATGTAGCACCTCATTTTTTAAAGGGAAGCATTAGCACATCCTCCTGTGGAGTGCATTGCATAAATTATACTATAATTATACTTCCACAACCACACCTTAACCAACTCCAAGACAGAGATGCATATAAACCATTTACTAATGTGAGCTGTAGTACATGATGATACATCTGAGCTATTATGAATGAGAGCTGAAGCACACAGTGATGCATCTGAGCTCTTACTAATGGCAGCTGCAGCACACGGTGATACATGCGAGTGCTTATCAATGGGAGCTGCAGCACATGATGATGCATCTGAGCTCTTACCAATGGGAGCTGCAGCACACGGTGATGCATCTGAGCGGTTACCAATGGCAGCTGCAGCATTGCTCTTATCAATAGGAGTTGCAGCACGCAGTGATGCATCTGAGCTGTTACCAATGGGAGCTGCAGCACACAGTGCTGCGTCTGAGCTCTTATCAATGGGAGCTGCAGCACCCAGTGTGACACAAGTGCAAAATATATATTTTTTTATTTTTATTGGATAGGAAAAGACATATATACTGAAATACAAAGTGAACTGACTGCTTCTTTAAGGTGCATACAGTCATTTTGCATACTGATGTTAACAATAGTGTTGCGCATTCATCTCTAATACATAAAACAAGAAGGCTTGGGGGTTTCGTTCTGATGCTTTAATACATACAAACACATCAGGATGGATAGCAGCATTATTAAATATGAACAAACTATTTAACAAACAGAGCTTACGTATGTACATGGTTACATCTCAATAACTAACTACAAAATGGCAGTCAGGCTCGCACGTGCTCAGTATTTATACTCTAGTGCAAGCCCTTGGAGAGCTTCTTAAAGGTATATGCACACACATTGCTTTACAAATAGGGTTTCTTGAAAACTGCAAACAAATTAATCTTGTACAGGTGAAACTAAAAACAGCTTTATATAGGCAGCATAACATTTTGTGACTACTGATCCAGCCTTCAAAAAATGTTCTTCCTACTTTTCTAAATCAGATATATTAAAACAGTATTCTGTGTGCTTCAGCATTTCAGTACAGTCATTGAGTTTTGCTAAAGAGAAATGTCACTGTGTTTAATTTAAAACTCTTAAATCCAAAAATCAGTGCCATCAATGGTGCTGTATTAAGTAATATCACAGATTAGATGTATGTATGTGCTCCACTTTTTCTCAAGTAATGACAGGCAGTTTTTAAATTGTATTCCAGATGCCTTCAATACATTTGTAAGTCACCTATTTATATTGTCAGCATTTTTCTGCAAAGAAAATCATCTTGTTTCATTGTTTAGTCATAACTCACTGAAACAACAATGTATTCCATACATATGCAAAATAGTGCTTATTTTAGCAAGAAGGAAAGATGATAACAAATTCAGCTTTTATATACTTCTGATGGTCTTTGTTAGATTGTATCCCAGGAGATACAAAATAAATCAAAATGGCTGCAAGGCATATGTGGATGAAAAAATTGCCACACATTTATTGAAAGACAATTCAGCTCAGAAAGATAAAGTGTACAGCTAATGTGATCAGTTGTTTATATGTGTGTGTGTGTGTGTGTGTGTGTGTGTGTGTGTGTGTGTGTGTGTGTGTGTGTGTGTGTGTGTGTGTGTGAATACTTATATATATATATATATATATATATATATATATATATATATATATATATATATATGTAAAAACAGGAAGATGCCGCTAAGAATTTTAAATACTGCATTTTTCTAAATACATTTATAATGCCAAAATACATAAATGAATACACTCTTTAAGCAGTCAGAGTTTTAACTTTATGTAGATAAACTGTTCTACAATATAATACCAAAAGTAACACTAATGCTGACTGTGTAAAAAGCCTAGGTTATTTCAAATCCATGAGACTGGCAACCTTTCCTGACATATGTTCCTTCTAAACTATAGTGCAATCTTTCCTTGTCACTTTAGGTTATAAAATATACTGAGAAAGTAGACAGGCACTGTGTATTAACTGCAGATGAGCTAAGGTGCTTTTGGGATTCTGAACAGGTTTGGAGAATGCTGATGTATGTGAATTATAAAGCAGTCTACTTGCCAAGTAAGGTGGACTAGCAGGCGAAATCCACTTTAAAAATATCTTATAAAGTAAAACATAAAACGTCTCTGAAGCTAACACTACTGAAAAAGTGATTTTAATGCCATTGTTTTACAGTGTCTCTCCACAAAAAAAAATGTTAGTGTGGTTTTCATAATCATTATGCAACTGCATAAAGAGTTGGTGAACTTCATGAAGAAGCACAGCAAAGGAGCGATTCACAGAGACCATTTATGCCAACAATCGATGGCCACAAATATATTTATGCAAATGCACACTAATGACATGTAAATGAGAAATGATGTAAAACCATGTATGCTGATAAGGCCTTCTCCAGCCTGTTTGCAATTCATTGTCATAAACTGGCTCATTTCCAAACCCTGCAAAGATTCATTATAAAATGTAGAACCATAGCTTTTCTATCTACTTTACAATATGCAATGATGCTGAGCTTTGCTGCTAGCCTTGGTGTGAGCTACTTGTCTTGGCTGAGCCAAAACCACTTTTGCCCAGCAATGTTTGCAGGCCAAGAAGGTAGAGAAATAGAATATAACTCATTATACGTTTGAGAAGAAGGAAATCCTTGAGAGATTCATTGTGGCCTGGGCATAGGCCAACTAGGTGGCCGTCTAGGGTGCCGTTGTAGCAAGGGCACTTTTCCTGTATTTATTTGGTGTATGTAGACCAGGATGGGGGCACTGGGTGGTGTGGTGGGGGGCACCGTGGAGACCTTTTGCCTAGGGCACCAGTTGACCTAAGGTTGCTCCTGGACCTGGGATATTATTAGAGTCTTAGTGAGCATGTATGACCCCCAGGGGAAGTGATGTATTACTTAATTCTAAACCACTTTTTCTTTGTTTTGTCTGCTTTTTTCCAGATTATGCTAGATATCCACTAGAGCCATGGCTAATGACATCAGTTAGAAATCCAAGTGAAGCTGCAGAAGAAAACTTAATTACAGCACTTTCCCAGACAAATATTGACACTGACCATGCATTTGGAATGTGAAATGCTAGATTCAGATGTCTGGATGAATCTGGAGTGCCCTTCAGTATGACCCAGCTACTACATGGAGGATGTTTATTGCATGTTGGGTTTTGCATAACATAATCATGTGCTGGTCTGGTGGTGAAGTGACCCATGGTATCATGACAACACCCAGTTCCAGTCCTACTATGAGTAATGATGACCAGCCAGCTGCAGTAGTAAGAGACCTCATGTGGCAGGCTCATGTACAACATATGGCTGCATAGACAAAGAGAGGGCATCTAGTCCAGAACTATGGACCATGACATTCAGGTTAGTGTTTCCTGTTTTTATAATTGATGCATGCAGTGATATGCGTGGGCCATGCTGTGTGGTGCATGGTCTACTGTCACTGTTCATCAGACATCCTTATATATATATCTATCTATCTATATATATATATATATATATATATATATATATATATTTCTCTTAGAACAGGTATTCATATTATTGGCAAAAAACATGCCTGACTGCTCAGTGATACCTATTCAGTGATGTCATAAGGTATGATGCAAGGAATAATTACATTTTAACTGATTTTTGAAGACTTTTAAGTTTAGGTGGTGCACTTCACTATGCAAGAACTGATTCCCATGAGGTTATTAATAAAATATAAAATAATATGGGTTATTTCATTATTTAACATGGGGTAATACTCTTTCCAATGGGAAGTGGTTCACATGCTTTTAGTACTATGCAATGTTTCCTTAGTTTTACTATTACATATTCAAAATAATTTATTAGGTCATTTTTAAGTTACTACATGCTGCCATTGTAAACATTACTTTCTGCTGAATTGTTTGTCATTTACAGTTTTCTAGTAACACTTATGGTTTTATTTATTTTTTTATTTATTCTCCATTTGTTTACCGGGTTCGTCCGACTGGACACAAAGTGACCATTTTCAGCGGAGGCCTGGGAAGAAAGGCTCCAAATCCATAGTAAAAAATTATAAAATATAATAAAAAATTATATAAACACAGCTATTTTATTTTTATTTTATTTTATTTTATATTTTTAGCTAGTTTTAGATATATGAGTATTTGTTTGAACTGTTAGACAAGAGCTTCATTTTTAAAAGGCTCAGGCAACATCCATCAGGACTTAAAATAGTGTGGTGTGATATCTTGCCATTAAACTTGTTGACTGTTTGCATCTTTTTTTCAGGATGTCTCACAAATATAAGTATGTTATCATCACAAACATCATCATCATTTGGGATTCTGCTGCAGATAAGCTCTAAATCTACTGTTACAGTAGAACCATTTGTTTCTACTACTGAGCCTGTAAAGAATTACCTGAATACATTACTACACAAATGGAAGAATACACTACTGCATGCTGCGTAATGTATTGTGGAGGACACTTACTACACCCAATGTTTTTATCAATACCATTAGGTACTGAAGTGGATGGTTCGCCTGTTAATAGTAATTGTAATGTGTTACATTTAATCATTACATTTCCTCCTTCTGTTTTATCTTGTGTGTGTGTGTGTTGTGTGTGTGTGTGTGTGTGTGTGTGTGTGTGTGTGTATACATATATGTTACAGTTGTGAAACAAACCTTCCTGAGCATATGTATGTACATACAGCAGATGTGGGTGACAGCCAGTGTCCACAACACCTCTACTAATTTCAGTGTCATTGTTGTCTGTTCATAGCCATCCCCATGAGTAGAGAGGAGGTATTCCTCATCAGGTGTTAAAGGAATGATTGTTGGAACCCCCCCACCCAAGTACAGCTACAGCCGTTCTGCCTCAACATAGTTCTCACAAGTCCTGCCAGATCATTGGCCTTCTTGCACTGTGTTAATGGTTATTTCCCTCAAATGAACAGCATTTATATCCATAACTACTTGGTTCCATGCCTTTACCCTCTGAGCTTTTTTTTATTTGCCCCTTTTCCAAAAAGGCATTTTCCATATGTCATGTCATAGGGGCTGTCATGAGGATGTAGTTCTCCTGATTGCTAAAATTGTCCTTTCTCTGTCTGGATCCCTGGTGCTGCATCATTCTTTTACCTAAAACTACATTCCAAAGTCATATGCTGAAACCTTTGATCCACTCATCAGCCAAACAGCACATCAATGAAAGCATCAAAGATCTGAGTATAAGAACATGAATATTCGGACAACATCTATATCCATATTCATATACACACACTGCAAGTCCAAATTAAGCCAGGCAAAGCTGTGTAATAACCTATACAGCATCATCAATAAAATTACAGTAGCATTGCAAGCACTTAACATTACACTGTCATCTTACACCACTGCTAACCGACTTGTATCCTTCCCTACCACGTTTAGGTAGTGATACCTGCCATTTGTCTTTCATGACTTATAGTCACAAATCCCCCACTAAATTAGCATGTGTCCTGACACAATACATTATTGAAAATGCAGTACATCAGACTTCTATCTCTTCAAATTATGCACTTACATTGTGTGCATCATAATCAATAAATGCCTGCAAATATAATTTCCAAAATACATTTGATATTGCAATTATTCCCCACACAATTTCAGTGCTGCTGTTATGAATTCTAATGTATAAGTGACACTCAAGTCATGAATAAATACATGAATCATTTGCATCTCATTGTCAGATCTGAAAAATACACATTATTCCTAGTACATTCTGTTATCTAAAATCAGTATGACCTACTTTCAACTAGCTTACATTGTTTTTATTATTGCTTTTACTTGAATAAGTTTGCAGTTTCTTAAAGCATTTCCCACCTGTCCCAAGTGATCGCAATTTAATATGGCAATCTTCAACTTATTCACAGAAATTCAAGGTAATTTACGCATGTGCTAAGTAAATTAAGGTTATTTACACGTATCTCTTTGAATCACAGTAATACATGAGCACATACGCACTAATCCACACAAATACACCTTGTGTACATTGTTGTGAACACACTTGCTGCAGTGGCAGATTCTGCAGCAGTCCCCAACATACTTCAGCTGTCTGCATGAATACACGAACAATACTAGCAATTCTCAAAAGTCACCATGATTAGGAAAAAAAGAAAACTTATGTCAGATCTCATCTAATCTGCATGTCCATGCCGTGTAATCAGTGGCCATTCTGCATACTGTGATACACTTCGTTTTCTGAAATCACTCAACAGAAATTCCTAACGATAATATGCACAGTGACACAGCTTTATGTTTTAAAGCAAAACAAAGTCATGTCAATGGAAATGATTTACCAAACACACAAATGGGCATAGCAGCGGTGAATTCCAAACTACAAACCAATGCCGTGGAGTATAAACGCAGAAAAATCCAAAAATTAAATCAACTACCAGATTAAAAAACTTTCAGAGACACTTCCAAAAAAGAAATCTCAGTTTATTATAACCAGATTCAGAGCTTTCATTTCATAACCAGGAATTTCATCACAATCTTTAAAACTGCATTGCTTTACACTAGCTATCAAAACCTTAGCAGTACACTGACCCTTATTTATTGCTTAATTTTTCCTGAAAGCATTTATATAGCATGAAGTCTAAATCTCAGATTATATATGTATGTATGCATATCTATTTATCTCTCTCTCTCTGGATATATATATATATATATATATATATATATATATATATATATATATATATATATATATATCATTATATGATTGTCTAGCTAATGCTGAAAATATTCATTTCCATAATATGTTATTGGGTTGGCTTTTCTTATTTAATGTTAAATTGATTTAAGTCATGTATGACCATTTGGTTAAGATCCTGGAATGGGTGTCTTCTTGTATACATTGCATTATAGGACTACAGCCACACACACTATAAAACATATTGTCTTCCATCACATAATCTTTGATATTTTGACTTCTATCATATGTAACTGATTTGCTACAACTGTTAGTGGTCTACTGTAACTCTGAATTAGAACTTAAATTGATACCGCTACACTTGAAGTAGTACAAACAGCAACATAGTTTACAATATATAAAACATATTTCACCCACACCTTTTATTTCAAGAAATAACTTTAGTTCACCACAAGATACATTATATGAAGGTAACATATGCTAATGTAGTAGTATTTATCAGTCAAAATATTTATTACTTAGCTACTATTTAATTCATCAATCAGTTAATTATTCATTCAGTTCTCAAATTTCTCCTTACCGAAAGAAATTGCAAAAACTGGATTTCTACTGAATCACGATCACTGCTTTGCCCACATGTATATAAAAATTTAACTTGCCTTACAACCTGAGATGCTCTCATACCTGAGTCTAAATAGTAATACCCTAGGTTTGTCATCTACGACAAGTGGCTTTATTTGGTGGCACCCTTGGCTACTGTTTTTGTTATTCAAATGCCTAGCAGGCTGTAAAGTAAAGCTCATTATACAAGCTCATTACTATTCAAAACAAGTGCACTGATTGGGCAGCCCAACCAGTGTGCATGTTGAAAATTGAGCATATACCAAGAGAAAAAAGTCCGGCCACTGAAGTACCATTAAGCAACCAGACTTTTCTGTTGGCATAAACTGAAGAACACACCAAAATGTGAGAAAAATCAGGTACATTCTGCAAAATTAAAACAGAAACATACCTGATTTTCCTCATATTTTTGTGCCATATCTGTAAATGTTTGTTTTTTTAACAGTTGAAAAATAAATAAATACATAAATAAATAAACAGGAATGGAGATTCTGTTTTCTCCATCGCTTCTCCTGCACCGATATACTGTGCAAATGTCAGAACGTAAGTCCCTTACACATACACAGGACATCAGAACAGCAAAGACAATGTGGAAGAAGAAATAAGAACACATAATTTTTAAGAAAGTTAAGTCATTTCTTTCTTTCTTAAATAATGTTATTGTATAAAAGCAATACCCCACTCCTGTTTGTAGCTATATCAGGATTTACCGACGGTTGGCTTTATTTAATCACTCGGGCTTGGATCAAACTACACTGACTCCGGGTAAATCCTGATATCACCATGCACAGTTGTGGATTATTGCTTTACTATATCATAGTCATATGGACATATTCTACTTTCTTCTGTATCATATTTAAGAAAGATTTTCTAAAGAAAGTCCCTTACCTGCTGCTTACACTGTAACTCAGGTACCACTTGTGATTATGGTACTCTATACAGCAGCTGACACACTTCTGTGAAGTGTCTGTCAGGGAGGTAAATCCCACATACCCACTCACCCACCTACCTTTTACACAGCGTCTGTGATGTCCATTTCTATGTGACACTGATTTTTCGGCTTTTCCTTTTCTGCGTTTCTCTGTCATTCTGTCTCCGCCTTCATCTTGTCTTTAACTTTGCATTTCCTCTTATTGTTGTAATCACATACAGATGATCCTGAACTTACATATTTGTTAAACATTACTTTTGTCTGTTTTCACTAATTCACTCCCCCCTTCATAGTATTAACATGATTCCTGTAGTCTAATAGCACTGCAGTAAAATTCTTACCACAGCTGTTCCACTACTCTTCAGATGGTTTCATGACAGAGACATCATTGTTCATTTCCAAAAATAGAAGCCATGTTCTTAGGTATACAGAAAATCTCTCCACAGTGGACAAAATTCTATTGACTTTATATACTCTGGGAAACTTCATATAGTTTATCTTCATAAGTACCTCAGGAGATGGTATGGAACATTGCTTTCCTTCACTGGATATGTCAGAACATCCACTGGAGAAACAGAGATCTTAATGCAGAGTTGTTAAATGGTCAGCAAACTCCTGTGGAATAGCAGAGCAAAGCCCTGAATATGGTCCAGAAAACCCATGAACGGTTCGTGACTCAGACGACTAACAGAGATGATATGGAGAATGGCAGTGGCTATCCTGGGAGATGGTGCATGCTGAGGTGGGCAGATCTCTTACTGAGCCATGCTGTGGCTAGAGCTCAGAGAGACAGTGGACTGGGCATGGTGGAAGGGCTGAACAGGCATGTCTGCTGTATGGGTTGGGGCACACATATTGTTAAGCCATATGTCATTGCCCGATGAACCTAGCAAAATGTAACATTAGCATGCTGAGGGAGGTATGGTACAGGAAAAAGCAATGGTGTACTGATCATCCTTGTCTCTTATCATACCTCCTTTCAGGGTCACTAATGAAAAGTCTCAGTGCGGGGGGGGGGGGCTAATACCACTGGAAACCTATGTTAGCCAGTCCTTATTTCCTTCCATTAGGCAGCACTGAGAATAAGATGAGATCCAAGGGAGACAGTTGATGGTCAAGTAGAACCAGGGAACCAAAAACAAATGGTATACTACATTGTCTCTAATTCTTAAGAAAGGCCACTGCAGCCACATGTATCCCCAAAATCACCCTAGAATGTTACTAGATATACCAACTAATGTGCAACACCTACTTAGCTGCCTCATGACAAACATTCATTACTGATTGCTACAAAAGGCTTTTTGTCTTTCTGTTCATCTCAGCAGCCAGAACAGTGATCTGGAGGTTCTAGGTTCAAGGCCATGTTGAAGTGTGCAGATCTTGGTTCTGCAGTCCTGGACTTAGACTAGTAACTTTGCCTCCAAAGCTTGTAACTGATACTGAAGTTTTGTTTGAACTCTAGTACAGAAAGAAGCAGGTGGATGCACTCTGCCTTCCCTCTTTTTGCCTGGTTAGTAGAAGTATTGTGCTGTGGGAAGAATGAGCCCTTGCACCAGGACTGAGGTAATGCACATTGTTGCTCTTTCTCTGTTCTCATTTGTCTGAGTGCATCATGTTTACATAAAGGAAATATAATACACAAGCACCATGATCAAATCTCAGCTGCTTTAATAGGTCAGTGTTCAAACAGTCAGAATAGTGTTTTCACGGGTTGTGGTTTCAGCCCAGTTGAAGCATGCACTTCTTTAGTGCAATGCTGCCAGATCTGAACCAGTGTCTTTGCCTTCAAAGCTTATAATTTATTTAGCAGATTACCTGAGCTCTGTATCAGAAAAGGAAGAGGTGGCTGCAGTCTCTCTTTTCTCCTCTTTGCCTAGTTACTACCTATTTACCTATCTAACTGCCTATCTATCTACCTATCTTGGACCAATGGATGGGTAATTGGAAATTCACCCCTGGTCTGGTACTTTTCTCTTTGATAGACAGAGGCAGTCAGTAAATCATCCCCTATATAAATCAAAACTGTGTGTGACATTTGGGTTGCATGCCTACACTTATAAGAGCTCTAGTGGTTGTTAGCCTAGTATACACCTATGCACCTATGGATCTATGAACCTATCTGTCCCATGGCTAGACAAAAATAGGTAGATAGATAGACAGATATGTTTTAGCATAGAAAGGCTGACAGACAAGATAGATGTAGATATACACTTATGAGTGTATCCAGGGAGAGGAGTATACAGCTAGTTTAGTGAAGCTTTCTTTACGAACCAAAAATCACCTATTAAACTTTTTGTTTACTAGAAATATTTACTTAACTTGTAAATGGCATACTTAGAGTTCTAGGGGTTAAAAAGAGGCTACAAAAGACCAGTTCACTGCTCTGGTCAATAAACAAATACATGTAAAAATTAATTCCACATCTATAACTTGATTGATCATGAACTGATTCACCTTGGACCTCCCCATTTATCAAGTAATAAAATAGGAAATGCTAATCGAGATTCTGATCTTCAAGACAGAAGTACAGAGAGGCATTAGCAGCTATTATGCATCCTCCTAAAAGTTCTTTCACAGCCACTGAGTTCAACAAATCAACCAGACAGAAGGTGGAATTGACAATGAACACTGAGTAACAAATATCAATGATCCCAGGGAATGATTCGTATCAGATACTAAAGGTGTTTGCAAACCATATTGTCAACGTTGATCTCTGATCTGAAGAATATTTGCTACAGATTTCACTGATGGGTTAGTTATCAGTGATATGAATGTATCACTGCAGTCAGTGGCATCTTAACCCTGTACACCTGTTTCTCAGTTATCTACCTTTCTGGAATTCACTGTATGTATAACGATGGAGCAGATATTCAAATGTTTACTTCCTTAACTGTTTAGGCAGGAGTCTGTGAAATTAAAGCATACAAGACACCATTCCTGGAATAAGGATTTATGCAGGTGCAAATAAAAATAGCTGATGTGGTAAGGTGACTTCCATGCTTATAATCAAAAATACCACTTAGCTGTTAACAACACACACTTATATATCCTTTCCCCTTTGTACAGAAATCCTATTGCCTTTAGCCTGTTTCATGATATTAGCATTTGTAAAACACTGACAAAGAACCATGCTAAAGGATATGAGTGTGATTGGTTGGCATGCGTTCAAGGCCAAGTAAAGCTGAATCCTACTGGTTGGCATACATTCAAGGCCAAGTAAAGCTGAATCCTATCACAGCACTGTACTGTAAGTTGGTTGCTCATGCTCATTACACCAGTGTGGATAAGCAGATAGCTCTCTGGCTGCTCTATATAATGCTGTTTATAGTTATCAAGGCTAAATGTGTTTTGAAAGGCAATAAGGAAAAGCAAAACATTGTGGTTATGAGAATTTTTAGTGAAACAACACGAGAAAGCACAGAAAAAAATGTTCAGTAAACAGTGAAGAAATGTTCTGTTTCCAAATATTGTGTAGCTCTAACACATAAACATGCATTTTCATCTTTTCTTTTGTCTAGTTATCATTTACAAAGTTAGTTATGCATTCACACATCTTATATTACCAGTTTTGAACACAAGAAACCCCTGATAAAAATTTCATAGAAGTAAGAAGCGTGCACACTAATAATAGGCAGGTCACTGAGATTTAACTGGAAAAGGAAAGAAATAAAAGAATGCGCACTACTGGTTTAATGCAGCCAGGAAATAATTCTACAATACTATATGTGTAATTTGAGCTGTTAAATGCAATCATAGTATGTACTTCTAGACTACCTGTATGAACAACACAACACAGGAATACATACATACATGATGTCCATAGCCCACAGAGAATCAACAGTGCTATTTTATTTCATTACGCAATTGCACCCAGTAGCCCACATTGCCTGTATGCAGGAGTGAAGCAGGAGCCTTGCCAGCTTAAATAACTTACTCAGAGTCACACAGTATACAAAAAGGATCTGAGGGGTCCCATCTCTGGACAGCATGCTGAAGCGCATTAACATCTCATAGCCTTACTTCTCTGCACTATACTGCCCGACTAGAGATTTAGAGCTCTACAATACAACATTAAAGTGGAATGATGGTAGAACAAGACAATTCTCCTAGTCTGTCTGATTACTGAATTTAACATTCAACCTCCTTCCATCCATCCTGTTCCCCAACACTTTTTGTACATGTCTTATATCCTCTTTATTGGTTTCTTGAGTTCCCACACCCCTACAAATTTATATAGTCACTGCCGTGGGTTTACAACCCTCTCTGTGAAGAAGTATATTTACATATCTGAGAAGCATTTGGTTCCTACAATAAGATGCCTGTCATTTCTCCCCCATTATCATCCTTTCTATTCAGGTCATTTCATATCTCCTTGGCATGACCTTATGCTTCTACCCCATGTCCCCTCATCTTTTTTTTTTTTTGTCTCTAGTGAGAAGAGTTCCAGCTTATCTAGACACTGGTGACACTGTTATACTCCTTCCCACACATCTGTTTGGTGGCTTTCATCTACACTCCTGATGTTCCTTTCTATATACGTCCCGTGGATCTTTTAGTAGTACTTAACTGGTGACCGTATCACAGCTGAGAAGAGTGGGAGCACTACCTCCTGAGATTATACTGCAGCATCTTTCATGATACTGCCACAGTGTTCTCACTTCACTCATTATGATCCAGGCTAGATGTAATAAATGCCTCAGATCCTTTCCTTAGCTATCATTTCCACTTCCTTGTCTGACATACTGAAATAGACATGAGCTGTGATCTTTCTGCACAGTTGAACACCCTTTCTATGTCCTTCCTTAGACTGTTACCCTTCATTCTTCACTGTCACTGTAGATAGGTAGATCCTGCTCTGTTGTCATGAAGATGTCCCTGAAATTAACATGCAGAAGAACAGTTGACCCAACACCTCTGAGAACTCCAGTAATCACTGTCTTTACTACTGATAATGTATGCTTCATCACAGGGCTATCTGCCCTACATCACAGTCAAGCACCACAGTGATGTCTTCCCTACATCACAGTCATGCACCACAGTGCTATCTTCCCTACGTCACAGTCATGTACCACAGTGCTGTTTGCTCTACATCACAGTCATGCACTACAGTACTGTCTGCCCTACATCACAGTCAAGCACCACAGTGCTATCTGCCCTACATCACAGTTATACACCACAGTGCTGTCGACCCTACTTCACAGTCATGCACCACAGTGCTGTCTGCCCTACGTCACAGTCATGCACACAGTACTGTCTGCCCTACATCACAGTCATGCACCACAGTGCTGTCTGCCCTACATCACAGTCATGCAGCACAGTGCTGTCTGACCTACATCAGAGTCATGAACCACAGTGTTATCTGCCCTACATCATAGTCATGCACCACAGCACTGTCTGCCCTACATCACAGTCATGCACTATGGTGCTGTCTGACCTACATCACAGTTATGCACCACAGTGTTATCTGCCCTACATCATGGTCATGCGCCACAGTGTTATCTGCCCTACATCACAGTCATGCAGCACGGTGCTGTCTGTCCTACATCACAGTCATGCACCACAGCACTGTATGCCCTACATCACAGTCATGCACCACGGTGCTGTCTGCCCTACATCACAGTCATGCACCACAGTGCCGTCTGTCCTACATCACGGTCATGCACCACAGTGCTATCTGCACTACATCACAGTCATGCATCACAGTACTTTCTGCCCTACATCACAGTCATGCCCACAGTGCTGTCTGCCCTACATCACAGTCATGCACCACAGTGCTGTCTGCCCTACATCACAGTCATGCACACAGTACTGTCTGCCCTACATCACAGTCATGCACCACAGTGCTGTCTGCCCTACATCACAGTCATGCACCACAGTGCTGTCTGACCTACATCAGAGTCATGAACCACAGTGTTATCTACCCTACATCATAGTCATGCACCACAGCACTGTCTGCCCTACATCACAGACATGCACCATGGTGCTGTCTGCCCTACATCACAGTTATGCACCACAGTGCTGTCTGCCCTACATCACGGTCATGCACCACAGTGCTATCTGCCCTACATCACAGTCATGCACCATGGTGCTGTCTGCCCTACATCACAGTCATGCACCACAGCACTGTCTGCCCTACATCACAGTCATGCACCACAGCGCTGTCTGCCATACATCACAGTCATGTACCACAGTGCCGTCTATCCTACATCATGGTCATGCATCACAGTGCTATCTGCCATACATCACAGTCATGCACCACAGTACTTTCTGCCCTACATCACAGTCATGCACCATAGTGCTCTCTGCCCTACATCACAGTCATGCACCACAGTGCTATCTGTCCTAAATCACAGTCATGCACCGCAGTGCTGTCTGACCTACATCAGAGTCATGAGCCACAGTGTTATCTGCCCTACATCACAAATCACCACAGTGCTATCTGCCATACATCACAGTCATGCACCACATTGCTATCTGTCCTAAATCACAGTCATGCACCACAGTGCCGTCAGACCTACATCAGAGTCATGAACCACAGTGTTATCTGTCCTACATCACAATCATTCACCACAGTGCTATCTGCCATGCATCACAGTCATGCACCACAGTACTTTCTGCTCTACATCACAGTTGTGCACCACAGTTCTGTCTGCCCTACATTCACAGTCAAGCACCACAATGCTGTCTGCCCTACATCACAGTCATACACCACAGTGCTGTTTGCCCTGCATAACAACCACATCATAATCCAGTTACTCAATCCCAGTCCTGCTGTCTGCAGGTTTCCTAAATGTGTCATATGTGGAACAGAGTCAAAGACCTGCAAAACTACAGATAGACTATGTCTAGGGAAATCTACTTTCAATTTCCCCTACTCTATTTATAAAACTGGGTCAGATTTTCCACACGCTAACTTCTAGTTATAGAATCATATCTGCCGTTGCCTCAGAGAGTGTGTTCAAGGAAAAAAAAACAGTCTTTCCCACATGATTGCTTTTCATTATTTCCACTGCCATCACTGCTAGATTAAACATGCTGTAGGTCCGTGTATTTTTCCCATTCTATCCCTTGTCCAGTAATAATACATATACTATATTCCATCTCTCAGAATTGCCAACAGTCCTCCACTCTTTGTCTTCCTTAATCACAATGGCCCCTATGTGGTTTATGTCCTCTGTAGTTTCCTTGCTGTGTTAGTGAATGCATTCCTCCTCTTCCACAAGGTAATATTTGATGCCCTGCCTTATACTGAATATCACTTCCTCTTTAACACTCCCTTCTGTTTCATTTCTAGACATCCTACACCCTGGCACCTCCTTGTCTCATGACATTTTGTTACTGCCCATTCCCTGTGATACCAGCTATGCACACCTTCCATTTGTGCACTGCTACTTACGGCTCTATCATTTAATCTCCCATACTATTTGCCTGCACAGTGATACTACCCAGCCATGCTCTGACTTAATCATATCTGCTCCTCTTTGTGCTACATCTGACATTTTTTCTTGTCTAATGCCAGTGTACTTACTTTACTATTTTGCTTCCATAAGACTCCTATCCCCTTCCAAAGTAGTTAAAAGGTATGATCTTGAGGGCATAATATTCTAACCCAGCTTTGAGTATCGTTGTCTTTTCTGTGCTAAGTTGGAACCTTTTCATCATAATGAAGTGGTTATTCAGTCATGCTTCCTTTCTTTAGTCTACCAACCTTAGACCATTTCCTAATGCCAGCTACAGCAGACAATTATATTCCCTAATCCTTTCCTTCACTGATGTGCTAGCATGCAGAGTATTTCTGAGAATACCACTTCTGAACTGATTATTTGTTATCTCACTTGAGCTCTGCCTGTGTTCACTGCCACCTCCACTGTCTCCTTCATCAAGTAACTGACACCTCTACTGTCTATAGTGTAGCGCTATTGCTTTTCTTTAAGCTCCTCCAATTTTTTATTGTCTAATAACAGAGACCAGTTTTACTATAAGTTGTTCTCTCATTTCCGTTCCAAAAGATTGTTACCTCCTTGGTTGCTTGGTCTATGAATACCAAAATCATCTTACTTATCCCCACAGTGTGTTCCCTCTCTTGTCTCTTTTTCTGGCAATTGTTAGTGTATTCAACACTCTGTATTTTTTTTTTTTTTGCATTATTGCATACAACCTCTTTCCCCTCAAACTTACCATCTTGATCCTCTTTCTCATCCTTGCCACAGTCTTCCTACAACACTTTCCCACAAGTATCCACTGTTCGCTCTCTCTTCACATGTTATTCAGTTCCCCTTCTGGATAGTTTGCCCTCCTTCCTCCCAACTATTGATTGATTCATCCACTGTACCCTCTCCACATATTAAACATCCCTTCATCGAGCATTTCCCTTGCTGTCTTCTCAATTTCAATTACTGACTGTCAGTTTTCTCCAGTCTCCTGCATGAATCACCCTGTCCTGGTTTTTATCTGCTCTTCTCTACTTCTCAGGGGGGGGGGGGTCTATATTAGTTCACTGAAAGTGTATTTCAGCGAACACCTAATCATGGACCCCTATTCAGCAAAATTCACTTTAGCGATTTGCTGAATTTACCAAGGGCTATGAAATACTTGCCCTGCAGCACAATGGATAAACATCTCTCTAAACTGAAAACACAAGTGTGGGGGCTTTGCCCCCCACTCCTCAACTATATATACCAACTCTAAGATGACACTAAAGCGGAGAAAAGGGCAAAGTTGTGTAGTTGGCCAACTACTTCTTTGCCCTTGGTATATTCAGTGAATCACGGAAGCAATTTTCTCTGATTAGGGGTCGATGATTAGGGGTTCACTGAAATACACTTTTGGTGAATATAGACCCCTTCTCAGATACCTATCTCCCCATTTAGGTTCCTTTATGGCCTCCTCTACTTATCCAACAATTGTACTTCCAAATTACATTTTTCTCCCACACTCCTTCAACTTTCATCTCTGATTCCCTCAGCCCATACTAACTGCATAATCTGTTACCCTCTGTCATTTCTACTTATCCTCCATGTCCAAGTTTCTACAACACCTGTATGACTCCCCTCAATTTTTTCTTACTCCAGTTCTGTTATTCTCCTTACATGCCCTACAACTGACCTGCCAACAGATACTGCAACATTTTATGTAGCTCGCACCTGGCACAGTCTACCCACCACTCCCATACTCATCCAGGCTCTTATCCTCATGGTTTGATGTGCTTCCCAGTTTATATGTCACTTATGTAATATAATTGTAATAGCCTACTACACCTTAGCATACACTCTAGCTAAATATTTAAGGTAAGAGAAGCTAACGTAGTTTCATTGTAAAAGGTCCTTATTTTGCTTTCAAGACAATGTACTTTCAGGTAACTGATACTTGTAATGCTCCCTTTGTAGCAAACCCAATGCCAATTGACAACTCCTGATACACTAAAAATAGTATCAAAGATGTGGGTCTCAGAGCGCTCAGCTGGCAGGCATCAACAGGGCAAAGGTGGGATGCTACCTAGAGTCGGACTAACATAAGCAGTAAACCGAGCAAGAACTACTGAACAAGGTGGAAGGACTTTGGAATGAAGACCAGCAAAAGGTCTGCTATAAACAATGGGCATAAACTTTAGCTATTCCTTTTTTAAAGATGAACCATGCACTGCATTCTTCCTTTAGCAATTATACATTTAAGCAGTAAGACAGTCATCACCCTAATGGCATACATAAAGTGGGCATCTCTCTGTGCAACCAGCAACCAGAGTTTGTGAAAAAGTTCAGGCCAGTGCTACGACTGGCTGGCAGTATTAGGCTGAAGAACATCCAAACTAGCTTTCCTACCTTGCAGAAGTGTCTGAGGAGAATTGCTGTTTGTGTGACCTTTGGAGGTAACTAGAATCTGTGCGACCTTACAGTTTGGTAAAGGGGAGTGATGGACATGCTGACATCGTTGCATGTCGCTCATTCTGGGTAGGGAGTCTGAACGACACTGCAACATGGTGATGGCTCCTAGCATCTGATCTGTAACTCCCCCTCTTCTAGGAATTGTGCCATGAGGCCAACTCCCTAAGAAGCTGGGCTATCACTTAGTGAAGAGATATGTTTGGAATTATTTAGTTGAAAGCCACAGAAGTACCTGGTGGAGTGGATGTGGCATCAGGGAGCATAGCAGAAGCTCAGCTACTACCCTCTTTATTTAACCATAGAATGTAGCAACTTTATCTGTTTACGTTTATAACCCTCTTTTTCATTTCAAGCACTCTGGTAGCAACTATATCTGTACATGTTTTAAAACACTCAATTATTTCTACTATAGCTGTAGCAATGTGTGATATAATAAGATTTTTTGCCATGAAGCGAAATGTATGTCTTTTACTTTTGTATTATTTTATCATCAACATAATATCTTGTATGTTCATTAAATTGCTGAAATGTCTGTAACTGTTACTCTATGAATGCTAGTATACATTAATATTATATTTATAGCTGGAGCTTTTCTCCCTGGGACTCCGCTGAAAAAGGACCTTGTGCAGTTGGACTTTTTCTTGGTAAACAAATGTAAAATAAAATAAAATAAATAAATAGTACAATAAAGTAGAATCAGTGGACAGGAAAATGTAGTAGCAGTGTACCATTTAATATAAAAGTAAGTGAAATATCCCTGAGAACCAGTGGCGGCTGGTGACTTCAAATCACAGGGGGGCTGCAGGAGACAGCTGAATGGGTGGGGTCAAGGGGAGGGGGTGTGGTCAACCAGAAAGGGGAGGGGCTATGCACAAAACCACAAAAAACTAACTTTAATTAAATACGCTGCCCTGGGTGGCAAACCATCATTATGAAAGTCCAATCAAGACAAAAATAAGTGTAGAAGAATAAAAATATTTCAATGCATTGGCTGCATGACAGCTTACTTAATATCTAGATGGAAACAAAAGGTTGTGAGGCATGAAAAAATAAATTACTTTTTAAATACATTACTGGAATGCCAGTCAAAATCAAGTATAAGAAAAACCAGAAGCACTCAACTCAAACCACTTCTCCTTGCACTGCAGTTCTAATTATAATATATT
Source organism: Protopterus annectens (assembly GCF_019279795.1). Classification (NCBI taxonomy): domain Eukaryota; kingdom Metazoa; phylum Chordata; order Ceratodontiformes; family Protopteridae; genus Protopterus; species Protopterus annectens. Next base: position 290,585,812 of record NC_056748.1, on the reverse strand, counting down.
CAGCTTTATTAAAGTACCAAGTAACATGCTGAAAGTAGAAATCTATGTGATGCCCCCACTTGTAAAAATGTTTCTTATCCAAAAAAGACCTGCTGCCTGACAACTTGTTCCATGGGGAAAACATGATAAAAGTAAAAAATGAAAAGCAAACAAGAAACAAGCTCAAGATACATTGCTTAAAGGATTACTGTACAGGTTATGGACCACACATGATTGGCATTCTGTTTAGTTTACGGGTAAAGTCTGTAGAGATGACTGGAAGTCTCCAACAAGTGTAATGCGCATTTTAAAATAATGGAATCCTGTCCTTTAATACCCAAGGCTTATATATTATCTAGTCAAGTATTCTCTGCATGGCAACAACAGAAAGGCTTTCAATGTTGGCAATTCTTTAACAGTATGCTTATTAAAGCTTACTTGCATCTTACGATCTCAGACAAGCTTACCTTATGGTCATTAAAGCATTGCTACTTAAAAACACAGAGCAACAGGCACTTTGAGTAATAAGCATAAATCTGAGTAATAAGCATAAATCAACAGTACAAAAATATGACAGAAACCAGACCATTCTGCAAAATCAAGGACAGATGAAAAGCCACTGTAGTACTTATGCAGTGTGTCCTCCCCATCCAAGGTAGATACAACTACTCCTTGCCTTGCTTGGACACATCCAGAGTCACTACATGGGGAGTGGGGTGCAACAAGCATGTCACAATTTGAAATCTCTCTGGCTGACTGTGATGGCCCTGACACATTTGTCATACCTCTCAACCTCAAGAGCAAGAAATCTGGACAAAGCCATACACAGAAGTGGGACAAACGCCCAACAATAAGGACAATTTTTAAATATTGCTCTAATAAACTTAGAAAGATAATAGAATAGGTCTTGCATTAGTATGAATTTTCTGAAGGGTATAAAATCTGAAACTCAAATGTCTGTCATTTTCTAACTTCAGTCTTTAGTGATTTGTCACTAATTTGCCAAAAAACACAATTTTATGAAAAATGGACCAAAAATGTGATGCAAAAATATAAAATAGACACACAATACAGCTGCTACCTGTCAAAGAAGGGACACTTTAATATTAGTACTGCTACATTGAGCAGCTGACAAAATATAAAAGAATCTACATGCATTTCAAGTAATCTATAACTTTGATTATTACAGTTATTTCTTAATTGTAAACCCTCCATGTTTTCTTCCAAAATTGCTATTTTATGGAGGGATTATAAGGGGGAAGAGCAACATTTTGAGCCAAAAATTGGGGACAGTTGAGAGGTTGGCTATGCCTAATTCTATAAAGCAATTTATTTGCATGTACCTCTCAACCTGTTAATGCAGTAAATCTGAACAAGGCCAAATATATTGGGGGCACATATAAACAGTACTAAAAATTGCTCTTGTATAAACTGAGACAGTTGATAGAACAGCTCTTACTTTAACATGCATTTTTCTGAAGGTTATGAAGTCTGAAACTTATTATTGATTGACTTCTGGCAAATCATTTAGGAATTAAAACTACAAATTTTATGAACAACAAACCAAAAATAAGAAGCAAAAATCTATTCATTCTTTGAAAATCTGGACAGTTGGGAGATATAGTTCAGCTGGGCCTGTCTGAGTTTGCTGCCCTTCCCCCCCTGACAAAATAATGGTTAAATGGAGCCTCTGCAGCCATTCCAATGAACCATTATACTTGGCTATTTCACTCCATTTACCATAAACACTAATGTGCATACTGATTTACTTCTATGATGAGTTGGACTTCATTTGAAAGTTTTATTTTGTATTTTACAGCACAAACACTAAGTCATCTGTTAAACAAAGCAATGCAGTCTCACAATGAAAACTTAGCATTAAAACTTCTCTGCCCTTGAAACTCACATTCATTGAAACAGCATTGAAACCCACATTCAAAGAAAATACATTTTGCCAGTGGCAGATAAAGATTAATTTTGGGCTGTTTTCAATCATAGGCTCCTTGCATATGAAACATACATGTGCTCTTTGATACACCTTCCTCATTGTACTAAAATTATATTCCTTGTGCAATACAGTACACTTGTTAGAGGGTGTTTTAAATTTGTTTTGAACATTTTTCCAGTAAGCAATGAAACAAACCATATGCACCCATAATGGCAAAACTGCCCAGTTGAGAACATTTATCATAAAAGTCTACTCAGACTTCCACAGTCCACCATTATTAGTAAATATACACAATTCTACAGTCCACCATTATTAGTAAATATGCACAATTCCACAGTCCACCATTATTAGTAAATATGCACAATTCTATAGTCCACCATTATCAGTAAATATGCACAATTCTACAGTCCACCTTTATCAGTAAATATGCACAATTCTACAGTCCATTATCAGTAAATATGCACAATCTCTGAAGTCAGTCATCTAAATAATTCCACATTAAAGAAATCTGTAACTAATGAAGCGGTTGCTGCTAGCAATCACCTTTATATTTCATGGTTTCATCGAAAAATAAAGTGTCTGTTGCCCCTCAGGAATAAATTGCCTATATTACATTAAAAAAATGATAAGCTAGTAATAATATTGCAAGAGGAAATGGATGGCAAACTGATAACGAACTCATAGTTAGTATCTTCACCAAGGAGAACATTCTCAGTACGGCAGCATCCACCCCTTATGGGAGTAGAACCCACAACCTTCTGCATCAAAAGCAAGTACACAACCTGTTGTGCTATAGTATTAACTTGGAAAAACACTAAACTTCTATTCCCCTGCAGCTCTCAGTTCCTTGTAAAATCTACTCAATACTCAACTGCATCTCAACTTCGCAGCTCAAGAAAACTGGAAAAAGCCAAAATGTATTGGGGGGGGGGGGGTCAAAAGCCCCAAAACAGGGACACATTAAACATTGCTTGTATAATCTTGGAAAGTTGCTAGAATAAAATGTTGTGTTGCCACCATATATTTTACTGCCAAGGTCCCTGAGCAAAAAACAGTCAGAGTAACATACCACTACGCCACATCAGCTGCTTTGTAAAAGAGAGGAAGACTGAAACTTAAATGGCTATCATTTAGTGAATTCAGTTCTCACCATAGCTGTCAACCTCTTAGTACAAAACACCTGGACAAACCCAGTAATGAGGGAATACAGCCCTCAAACATATTCAGTGAATTCAGTTCTTGCCATAGCTGTCAACCTTAGCACAAAACCTGGACGAAGCCAATAATGGGGGAATACAGTCCCAAAAATAGGGACAAATTTAAAATATTCATCTTATAAACTTAGAAAATTGCTAAAAAAAGGTTGTGCTACTATGTATTCTGAAGAACATGAAGTTGGAAATTCAAATGCCGGTCAATTTTACTGCGGACAGAACAAAAACAATTTTCAGCAGAGACGCAGGGATTAATACTGCAGACACGTCTTTGTAAAATGGCAGGGCACCAGAGCAAATCCACACAAATACAGGGAGGAGATGCAGACAGAAGCCACCCCAACCAAGAATCAAACCAGAAAACCTATAGCTATGAGGCAACAATACTACCACTGCACCATGAATTATGCAAGGAATTAAACATTCAGAAACCTGAAGTCTGAAATTCAAATGCCTGTCAATTTTACTGCGGACAGAACAAAAACAATTTTCAGCAGAGATGCAGGGATTAAAACTGCAGACACGTCTTTGTAAAATGGCAGGGCACCAGAGCAAATCCACACAAACACAGGGAGGAGATGCAGACTCCACACAGAAGCCACCCCAACCAAGAATCAAACCAGAAAACCTATAGCTGTGAGGCAACAATACTACCACTGCACCATCAATTATGCAAGGAATTAAACATTCAGAAACCTGAAGTCTGAAATTCAAATGCCTGTCAATTTTACTGCGGACAAAACAAAAACAATTTTCAGCAGAGACACAGGGATTAATACTGCAGACACATCTTTGTAAAATGGCAGGGCACCAGAGCAAATCCACACAAATACAGGGAGGAGATGCAGACAGAAGCCACCCCAACCAAGAATCAAACCAGAAAACCTATAGCTGTGAGGCAACAATACTACCACTGCACCATCAATTATGCAAGGAATTAAACATTCAGAAACCTGAAGTCTGAAATTCAAATGCCTGTTAATTTGACTGCGGACAGAACAAAAACAATTTTCAGCAGAGACGCAGGGATTAAAACTGCAGACACATCTTTGTAAAATGGCAGGGCACCAGAGCAAATCCACACAAACACAGGCAGGAGATGCAGACTCCACACAGAAGCCACCCCAACCAAGAATCAAACCAGAACACCTATAGCTGTGAGGTAACAATACTACCACTGCACCATCAATTATGCAAGGAATTAAACATTCAGAAACATGAAGTCTGAAATTCAAATGCCTGTCAATTTTACTGCGGACAGAACAAAAACAATTTTCAGCAGAGACGCAGGGATTAAAACAGCAGACACGTCTTTGTAAAATGGCAGGGCACCAGAGCAAATCCACACAAACACAGGGAGGAGATGCAGACTCCACACAGAAGCCACCCCAACCAAGAATCAAACCAGAAAACCTATAGCTGCCTGTGAGGCAACAATACTACCACTGCACCATCAATTATGCAAGGAATTAAACATTCAGAAACCTGAAGTCTGAAATTCAAATGCCTGTCAATTTTACTGCGGACAGAACAAAACCAATTTTCAGCAGGGATTAAAACTGCAGACACGTCTTTGTAAAATGGCAGGGCACCAGAGCAAATCCACACAAACACAGGGAGGAGATGCAGACTCCACACAGAAGCCACCCCAACCAAGAATCAAACCAGAAAACCTATAGCTGTGAGGCAACAATACTACCACTGCACCATCAAATATGCAAGGAATTAAACATTCAGAAACCCTTAAGTCTGAAATTCAAATGCCTGTCAATTTTATTTAACATTTTTTAATCAGGACAGTCTGACTTGGAACAAATAAACAATTTTCAGCAGAGGCCCAGGAAGAAATAATGCAGACATGTCTTTGTAACATGGGAGGACACAAAAGCAAACCCACAAAAACACAGGGAGAAGATACAGACCCCACAAAGAAGGAACCCCAGTCAAGAATCAAACCCAAGAACCTGCAGCTGTGAGGCAACAATGCTACTACTACACCATCAAATATCAAGCATTGCAACATTTACAAACCACAGATATTATGAGGAACAGATCAGATCGAATATGAGGCAAAAATCTGCAATTTTTTTACAAATGGTGGTGGGTAGGGAACTCAAGTCTTTAACACCTGCATACAGGGTACAGGGTTCAAGCCTGAGGTATTCCCTACCACACCACCATAAGCACCTGGGGCATTTACACACACACACACACACACACACACACACACACACACACACACACACACACACACACACACACACACACACACACACTCCAGTGAGGTGCACACACACACACTCTCCAGTGAGGTGCACACACACACACTCTCCAGTGAGGTGCACACACACACACTCTCCAGTGAGGTGCACACACACACACTCTCCAGTGAGGTGCACACACACACACTCTCCAGTGAGGTGCACACACACACACTCTCCAGTAAAGCACACACACACACACACTCTCCAGTAAAGCACACACACACACTCTCCAGTAAAGCACACACTCTCTGGTAAAGCACACACACACTCTCTGGTAAAGCACACACACACACACTCTCCAGTAAAGCATAAGCAACACACACTCTCCAGTAAAGCATAAGCAACAAACACACACACTCCAGTAAAGCATAAGCAACAAACACACACACTCCAGTAAAGCATAAGCAACAAACACTCACTCTCCAGTAAAGCATAAGCACCATACACAAACACTCACTCTCTCCAGTAAAGCATAAGCACCATACACACACAATCCAGTATAAACATTGTAAAATAAAGGTAAAAAGCACCATACAAACACACACACTCCAGTAAAGCATAAGCAACAAACACTCACTCTCCAGTAAAGCATAAGCAACAAACACTCACTCTCCAGTAAAGCATAAGCACCATACACAAACACTCACTCTCTCCAGTAAAGCATAAGCACCATACACACAAAATCCAGTATAAACATTGTAAAATAAAGGTAAAATGCACCATACACTTACCTGAATATATCCAGCTAATGTACATCCTTCCCGCGCAATACTCCAAAGACCCACGAGATCCCAAGGAAAGCCCGACGAGATCCCAATGCTCCTTCCTGAGTCCTGACTGCTGCTCTTGCAGTCCGGACCCGACCCATAATCCTAGCGAGTCTGTGCACTTTAAAAGTGCACAGACGTCTCCTTGTGTCCCCCTATGGGGACTGCCGGCTGCCTTGAGCATGCGCATAGACCGACAGTAGTCGGGACTACTGTGCATGCGCGAAGTCTGCGAATTTCAAAAAATATTTTTTTTTTATTTTTCTTTCTATTTTTTATTCTGAGGGGGCTGCAGTCTGGCAGCCCGATGCCACGAGCCACCCCTGCTGAGAACGATCAATACATTTAACTAGTTTATCATATTTTAAAAGGATATGTGAGGAGAACACAACAATTAATTTATTTGCAATGGTACCCTCACACAATAACTTGCAACTGTCCCTGATTTTCAGGGGATGTCCCTGATTTTTACTCAGATTTTAGCTCTTTCCCTCTTAATCCCTCCTAAAACTGGTGACTTTCGGAGAAACGTTGGTGAATTGCACTTAATAAATAATGACAATAATTAAGAGCTATAGACTTCTTTTACTTCCGAAAATGTATATTAATCCATATCCAATTATTCTGTCAATGTTTCAAGTTAATAGTACTAATATTTTAAAAGTGTCCCTGATTATTTCTGGATTTGTCCCTGATTCTGTTAAGATTTGTCCATGATTGGTTGAGAGCTATCACAAAGATGCAAAAGGTAGCAGAGAGAAAAAGAGAAAGTGGAAGAGAGAGAGAGAGCGTGAAACATGAAAAGAATACAGGGCAGAAGGCAATAAAAGAGACAAATAATGCAGGAGTGGAGAAGCAAAAATGTAGAAAGGCGCTGCTTTAATTAAGAGAGTTAACCAAATAAAAAAACTGGAGGAGGTTAGAGCAATGTTTGATGACAAAAGCATGGTAAACAGCTACAATGTGTAGTTGAGATAAAGATTTCTGTTACCAGAGGAGTGGAATGTTGAAAATCAGGGGCTAGTTTTGAGAGAGCTCGCCCAATGACACTTACTACGAAGGAAGGTCGATATGGGGTGTTGGAAGATGAGAAGTTTGGATGGATCAGTATAGCATGTATAGAGGATAGTGGATTGCAAATGTTAAGTGGTTAAAAGTTTGAACATAGTAGAAGCAAATAGGAATAAAGGATGTGCACTGATAGGAGCAAAGGGGAAAAAGTGAGTGAGAGAGTTATTTAAATGGTATATAAAAATAAACTAGTGAGTGGGGCAGTTTATTTAAATATTTGTATAAATATAAGCCAGTGAGTGGCAGGGCATATTTAAATGTTTGAATAATATGTCTGGCTATATATCTGCATGACTGAGATGCATAATGATGGTGTGCATATTTCAGCTGGGAAAGGATTCTGTTAGAATATATAATTTTCTCTTTGTCTTAACTTACCCTTGAAACACTAAAAGAGTCTGAAATAAATTAGAAATTAAAGCAAATATGAAATCAAAGTGTCCTCATTAGTTAGGTGCTGAAGCAAAAACAGTAACAGAATTATCTTCAAAATGAAAATAAAGTTTAAGTATTCCTTTTTAAAGAAAAGCTATATTACACCCTTCCTACGACTGTCATATAATTAAGTAGCAGGCCAACAACTTACACCCACAATACTAGAAGAAATAATCTGATAAGAATATATGCATATGAATATATATATATATATATATATATATATATATATATATATATATATATATTTTTTTTTTTTACTTTTCTCTCCTAACCTGTTCTTTCAAATTTTAAGAAAATCAAACTAAATTTAGCACTTATGGCAACTATAGAACAAAAATGTACTCAACTGAATTGGGGAAAGAAAAATACAGCATCGGGTCAAAAAAGGGGTTTGGTTGTACAGGAACACAGAGTGATAGCATTTAAGGAAAGAAATAACAAGACTGACATCTAGCATGTAACAGCTGCACAGTAATGCCAGTCTGGAAATGACCCTGAGGACCCCTTGCTTACTGTAAATGAATGCTGCAAGGTATAGCAAAAGGTGATAGGTTATCATAACTCTGGTGGTCTATTGTCGTGATGGAAGCTGAACAAGAGACAATGAAACAGGAAAACATTGTGTCTCATACTTCTTGCTAGAAAGTCAGTTGTGAAGGTACTATTTGATTTATTTATCACACATTCAAAGGTTCATAGATTAATACTAGCCTCTTGATCTGGAGGAACACCTGCAGCCTAGTAACAAGGTCTCAAATCATAATTACCCACAAACTCGAATAATTAATATCCAGTTACAGCTCATTTCACTGAGGGATAGAGAGGCAGATTCAGGATAATACCAAACTTCCCCTCCTTTCTGGGAAGGCTTATGGAGCCAGAATGATGGTGTATTTATGACTGCCCATCCATCTGTCCACATTACGCTTAAAGAGGCTCAAGGAGCCACTTTGTTTGACATCCAAGTGAAGTTTATTCCACAAAAGAGGATTTCTCATAGACAGAAACTTATCTTGCCAGCAGGTCCTATTTATAGTTTGGTGGAAATTTAGATCTCATCAGTGAATGTTTATATTTGTTTTGTAAATGTGTAAGGTGGCACAATGGACTGGATCCTTGAGGCTCTGTAGGCCAGACAGAGGTCCTTCTTAAGAGTTGGTAGTAAACAGAAAAGAGAGATCATTTTGAGGCAGCTGATGTAACTCAAGGAAGACCTTCACTTGATTGTCTTGGTGAGGAAATACTGTGGTCTCTCTAGCTGAGTCATATGCTTAGACAAGCACATGACAAACAAGGTATTATATGCTATTATATGTCTAATGACCTTGAGCCCGTGAAGATATATCACTAGTAAGCAAGGATATGCAGCAACTAGAATGACTTCAAAGGTTCCTTACAAAAAGAATACAAGGCATACCAAACCTACCTTATGGAGAGCACCTTAAAGCTCTTTCCCTCTACTCAGTCTCCTATAGATTGCTGAGGGGTGATCTGTGCCTGAATTACAAGGCATCCACAAACCCTAAACTTATGCATCCCCTACATATTAAAAAGCCAAACAGTACCAGAAATACAGGGTCTAGGAACCTGAATTTTGTCTATGACTTAAACAGAACACACCAGAGAGAAAGATATGTGTCCCAGAGATTGCCTCTCCTGTGGAACAGACTTCCCAGAGATGTGAAGTTAAGTTTGTCTATTACCCAGTTTAGCACAACCTAGACAAGTGGATGGGGAACAGGAAATTTATACTGGGCCTTGCACCCATGACTCTTGGACAGAGATGCATTATAAATGCCTGGCCCTCAATGTCCTATTTGGATGAGGGACATCATTATTCTTTCAGGAAACTTGGCTAGGCTTAAAAAGGTCCCCTGTGTCCTTAGCCTAGTAACAGTCTATGAATCTGTGAATTTCTGAAAGGCAGTGGATACATTGTGATCAAAGAACAGTTCATTTTGAACATTCGATGAAAGTCCCCCTGTCCCTGATGACTGCCAACTTTTAAACAGGTGTTGCCTACATGATAGGGGATTGGGTGTTTTAGTTGCTGAAGAATATGATGCTGTATTTCTTGGTTTTTAGTTTAAGGCCACTGTCCAGGCATCATTTGATGGTGCATGGTAGGCACTCCTATAGCATTTGCAAGCCAAATTTGCAGCTGTCTGCAAACTTAGTCAGCCACAGGTCCATAGTCACCCTTGACATCAGAGAAATAAATACCAAATACCAGATAAAAGTAGTCCTAGGATTGACTCTTGGTGGACACCACTGGTAACTCCTTTTTTCAATAACAGTATGCTATGCAGACTAATAGTTTGTGTTTCCTCTGCAAGCAACTTTGTCATCTAATGAGGACCTTGGAGGATACATTTAGTTTGATTAGCTTATTGATAATGTCAGACTGTGAAATAGCATCAGATTCATTTGCTCTGTCTAGGTAGGCAGTTTGATCCCATTTGCCTGCATCTACCAATCAGTGACCTGTTCAAAGAAGTCTTCCAAATTCAGGAGGCAGGTTCTGCTTTTAACATGCCTAATCTGGCTTGGTTCTAGGTCTAGGTCTTGTAGCTTGCCCATATCATTGTTTATAAGTTCTGTAATGATGCATTCCATTGCTTACAGATAAGGCTGGTGAGATTTATAAGTCTATAGTTCCCAATATCAGTAGTTGGTACCCCTTTGTGGTGAGGGATGATTGCAATTTTTATCCATACCTCTGGAAGGAAGCCATTGGAGAAGCTGAGATTGAAGAGGATAAGTAGTGAGTCTATGAGGCAGCATCTGATACTTACAAGGAGAAATCTAGGTTAATTATCATGACCCCTGGAGCAATTGATTTTGAGCTTTTGAGAAAGGACTCAGGACTTTTCAAGACGTAATCTAAGGTGGTGGCTTGGGCATACTAATTTTTTGTGGAAAGCTGGGGGGACGGAGGAGTAAAGTTTAAGATAAATTTTGTCAGATAATATGCTGGCTATGTATTTAGGTGAACAGTATGTGTTGTTGGTATGTATTAGCTCACTACAATGCTAGGCATTAGTTCTAAGGATTCTGATGTAACTGAAGAAATTTTTGTGGTTGTTCCTAGCATGAGTGGCAATTTTAGTTCATACTTTTGGAGGATTTGGTTTTGTTTCTAAATTCCTTATTGATCTTTCTGAGTTCTCCTTTAGATGAGCGAGTATTAAGTTTACACAAACTGGCTAAGAGTTTCTTCCTCTTCTTATATAGTTTGTTTATACAAAGGTCCCACCATTGGAGTTATTCCAGAACTTTGTATTTATGGCTTATGGGGAAGGATATATAAATGTATGCTTAGAGAAGGGCATTGAAATTATCTGCAACTGTAGACATATGTGTAATGGAGTCACAGAGACAATGAGAAGGTTGAAATTTCACAAAGTCATCAGTTAGCTGGAGCAGGCTTGCCTCAGAGTAGTCTCTAAACAGCAAAAGGTTTTTTTGATAGATTTGGTTTTAGCCTAATATTGAAAGTTTGCCTTCACAGTGCAGTAATCCCTAAAACCTATTTTAGCAACTGCTCATGGTTTAAAAGATAAAGTATACATGCAGTATAAATATTACAGTAACAAACTGCATAAATCCATCATACAGTAGTGCTAACCACAAAATATTAATATCATTTTAGTATCATCACAGTATCCTGTACATCTTTATAAGCATTTCAAGTAATGCAGTGCCAGAGTACGGCAAACATATGTACTACATACATTCTTTACATAATATGTTAAAGCAAACATTCATTTGTAGAAGGTCAACAACAAAAATAGGCCCACTTTTATAAAAATTCTGTCAAGCAGCCACAAAATGCAGTACAGTATATTCAGTTACAGAATCATGGCAGGTAAGCCAGTTCTATTTATGTAAAACAAAAAGGCCATGACTATGACCCATGTGAAGTAAGTTTCATTAGTAGCTCAGGTGCATGACAGAATAGACACAAAGGAGAAGGGAATGAATTAGTTGACCCCACACTCTTATTTTGGGGGGTGTGGGGTGTTACTTGTGTGGGGGTATGCACATATACAGATTTGCTTACTGGAGATCAGAGAACTATATACAAGTGCCTGTTCTGTGGACAGGGGCAATCTGCATGCTTACACTTCTTGAGGAAGTAAGTTCCATGCTATGCCCATGGCATATTTTTCAGTTTACTGAGGATGCACCGGGAGTTAGGAAGTAAAGCAAACAAACAAAAAACTCCTACTAGAACCTCTACTCAGCAGGAATAAAAATGGGTCAAATGATTTTCACTTGGAAGGGGAAAAATGAGCTAATATGTTATCCATGGTAGATATAATGACCAAAGGTTGTTGTTTGTCTTTTCAGCTTTTCCCAGTTAGGGGTCGCCACAGCGGAACTCCGGTCTGCTAATGATTAGCAGTCGATTTTTATGGTGCTGAGTTGCCAGCCCAATGCCCAACCTTCAGCGAAGGCACACCCATTCATGCATGCCTTTCGGAGGGCCACTCGACCGCGGAGAGGACATACAGACTCCACACAGAAGGCACTCCAGCTGAGAATCAAACAGGAGAACCTCTTGCTGTGAGGCAACAATGCTACCATTGTACCACCGTAGGTAAAAAAAAAAAAAAGATAAATAATCAGCATGTATATTGGAATCTGTAGTAAACATTAGACCTGGAGCACTCGATCACAAGACTTTAAATAATGAACTGTCAAAAAATAGGTAAATTCCAATCCATCCTGAAATATATTGTAGACACGTACAACTGGAAATTATCCTTAGCATTTAGCACAATAATCTGTACAGTAACTTAAGTGGTATAAGTACAAAAAAATTAGACTTAGATGTTATTAACAGTGAGTGGAGACATATAAAATATGGCGAGCTTGACATTTAGGTTATAAGCATCCCCAGACAGGCTCTGATATTTCCCTGTAGTAGATTAGAAGGTCACCTATAAATGCCAGCCTATTCTATGTATCAAGCAAATTCCATAATAAGAGGTATAAATTGTAACATGCATTTGTTGCCCATAGTAAGATAAGACATTCCCTATGCAGTAATAATCTTGCAGTATCACATTTATTCATGGAGCAGTGGTATAAATCATAACCTCTTAACTACTTCCTATATTGAGCCTATGAATGACCTCTGAAAGACTCAGCCTGCTCCTTGTATCAGGTATATTCCTGAAACAGTATAAATTATAACTTCTAACTCAGAAGGTCCCATGCATGAATTTATTTGTGCCTTGCTTCTAGCATATTTCTATATAAATCTTAAAAATCACAACCTCTAATTATGCAGAGTAGGTCCTGACGGCCTCACTAATGACATTTTCAGCAGCACGAATCACATTCTTTCTTGAAGAAGTGGCATACGTAATAAGTAAGGTGTTCTTCATTCTCCCCCCTGCCAAACCTTAGATGCAATAATTCACATATAACCCTGAACTCATTCACTACACATATACTCACTACATGTATACTCATAAGTAAACTCACTATGTGTATATTCATAAGCTCACTCACTACGTGTATACTCATAAGTGCACTCACTACATGTATACTCATAAGTACATTCATTAAATGTATATTCATAAGTACATTCATTATGTGTATACTCATAAGCTCGCTCACTCATTAGGAGTATACTTATAAGCACATTCATTCACTATGTGTATACTCATAAGTACACTCACTATGTGTATACTCATAAGCTCACTCATGCACTCACTCACTACGTGTATGCTCATAAGCTCATTCACTCACTATGTGTATACTCATAAGTACACTCATTATGTGTATACTCATGAGCTCACTCACTCACTATGTGTTTACTCATAAGCTCACTCACTATGTGCTTACTCATCAGCTCACTCACTACGTGTATACTCATCAGCTCACTCACTGCATGTATACTCATCAGCTCACTCACTGTGTGTATACTCATCAGCTCACTCACTACGTGTATACTCATCAGCTCACTCACTACATGTATACTCATCAGCTCACTCACTACATGTATACTCATATGTACACTAGGTAGCAGAAGCCTTTTCCCCTCACTTCCATGATACTTATATTCTATTTGTAGATGAGCTGATTCACACCAAAAAGTTAAGACTCCTGACTTTGGTCCCTTCATTAGGTTCCAAGGCTTGGCCTCTCAGATGGAGAAGATAATCTTCTACTAAACCATGACACTTGGGTGCGAACATCTTCTACTTGATTAGGCAAAGCACAACCGGATCAAATATTATAACTGTCTCAGTAGGGTAAACAGTCATTCATAAACTCAGGATTTATCCCACTCACTATGCTACTTTAATCTGTGCCATCATTTTTATGTGCACTTAATCTTTGTCTCTATGTATACATTCCCATGACAACAGTGACATATCTAAAGCTACATGATGGGTCTTAGCTTTGATGTTTCTTTACCAGTCTTAATTCAGCATTTTGTTAGCAAACTCCTACAGTTCTAAACATTCACCTTTAGTTTATTCATTCAGTGATGTAACATGCAAGCAATGTAGCATTATTCGTGCTAGCAGACTGCAGTTTTGTGTTTAGTAAACAGTGAACCACCTGCAAATCAAGACATAACACAGATATGATACATAACAAAACAATAGATATGAAATGATATATTTGTGAAACTTACATGGAATGTCATCAGCAGCTGCAGATGGAAGGAGCACTCATCCATAGATGGATATTAGGAGGGTATTCTTGACCTAAAAAGCAGGGAGTTCCATCAGATCACCCACTACAGTAAGAAAGTGTTCTTTTTTTAAAGACAACTACTAAGACCATCCTTGATGTGCCCTAAATGGATCTGAATCCCAAACAGAGCATTCTGGTTACAAAGAACAAGATCATAACTGACTGATGTTCCAGACGCTATAACCCAGAGAAAAGCCAACTCAAAGATATCTGATTCTTTTTTAAAAAACCTTTATTGAATCATCACTTGTAACACAGGGGCATTTAAAGTTATATAAAAGTAATCAAACTCCATTGACAAGTTAAAATTAACAAACGTTATGCTTCACATATATTGCTATATATCATATAACCCAAGCAACATTACATAAATTATGATGTATGTGCCTATGTGACTATGAGGGCCTACTATGTCCATCTACTCCTTGTCAAACTTAGGCAGTCACATGCCATTGAAAACTGCCATCACAAGCTTGGTAAACTAAGCTTATGTCTCTAGTTAATGAGTGACTTTCCTGCAACCCTCCAGTTGCATGCAATGACACAGCCACTGACCCACGATTCCCTTTTGCCAAAGCAGGTTAGCTGTCATTTGCCTCTTTCTCATACCCATCCACTGCCCAGCTTTTCCACTGCCCAAGCTGCAAATCAATGCTTCATCCAGGACTTTATCTCTCTATGCCACACAGCCAGTCTATGTGGAGTATATTTTGAATGCAGCATTTGCCGGTAGCTGGTTGGCTGACCTTTTGCGAAAGATAAGTTGAAAATCTACTGGAGAATATTTACTTGACACTTTCCATATCCAAAAGAAATAAGATAAATAATAGACTCATTTTCATAAATTTTGTGCACCCTTCTTAGGCAGCACCTGAGTGGATAGGTATGAATGATATTTTCTATCTTAGTTTCTCCTCCTGCAAAGAAGACCAGGAGATAAATAGCCTGATTCAGTGAAATCTTTTAAACCATCTTCAATAGGGAGTTCTAAGTTGTGAAAAGCAAAGATGACAGTATTTGGAAATAAGTCTCTTAGGAAACAAGCTTCATTGATAATGAGCTTGCAGGCTCAAATGGCGGCCTCTCAAAGCTGGCTGACTATGAATATCGGGCCGCTTAGTAGGGTGGTTGCCTCAAACAGATGCTGTTCTGTGGCAGTCCCTTAAGGAACTACTTGAGCAACTGGCACTGGGCCACGTGTTTTCCTTCCAGAATATTATGAAAAGTAGAATAAGATAAAGCACATCTAGACCTTAAAAGAACTCAAAGAACAATAATATAGTTCCAGGTGAATATTAGAGTTAGCTGCAGATTGACCAACTAGGGAAGTAGGGGGATTTTTTTTTAATTTATTTATCTGAAATTGTTAATCAGGTAGTTTAACTAGTCTGAAGATCCTTTTCAGCCAAGACCAAGGCCAGTGGCAACACAAGCAAATAGCTTGAATGAAAAACAGATCTAAAATGACTACAGTATCACATTAGTGAGGAATGCAGATAACTGAACAGTATGTCAGGTATTAGACAGCTGTTTGAAAATGTGAGTGTACAACATTAGGTTCAGAAGTGTATGATTGACATATTACTTGACTACAACATTACAATGGAAGAACATACATAGAAGTGTTCAAAACAAATAAATTTTTGTAAAACATATTTTTTTATATATCCCCCCATGTAGCGGGCAGTTAAGAGTCTTGTGGATAAAACATATGCTTTTGTATTTATTTAATGTAACACCTTTTGTTCTTTATTTCAAATACTTAAGTTGGTGAGCAGCTTGTTTCCATCTAGTTTTCTGTCCTAGTAAACTGGGGCATAACATTCTCACTATTAGTTTATTTACATGCAGGTCTAGCAAGTAGAAAAGCATATAAATGCTGTATGCAGTATGACAGTTCATGGTCAAAAAGGTAGTTTTTCAAAGATGGACAGCAGCTTGCGTTAACCAACTTATGTGTAATGGTGCTGAGGAGAACCTCTGCCTTAGCAGAGATGGATAGCCATCTAGCCCTTTTTATTGTTATGATGTGATGCACAGTATAGTTTGAGAACTCTAAGAATCTGAGAATTTTATTTTCAGTGCTCTGTAAAGTCAGGAGTTAGTTGATGTGTTCATTGCAGTAACAGCAAAGAATATTCAAGTCTAACGATTAGGATGCTGATGACTATGGCCTGTCTGGCTTCCCGAGTAAGCAGAGTGGAGACAGAGTATGCAGCTTTTAGCCAATAGACCCTACTATTTGCTTGTATTTTGACATGAGTAAAATAGGATAGGGAGAATCCAGGACTCCAAGGTATCCCTGACCAGTGGTGAAGGGGAGAGGGTAGTATGAGGCATTAGTGACTATCAGAGGGTAGCATAGTTTTAGCCTTTGTGCTGCACCAGAAAGAATTAGGGAGGTCATAGTGGTGTTGATTGTCAGACCACTGGTTAAGAGCCATTTCCATGTAGCTTTGAAATTAGATTGCAAATTACTGGCTATTTCATAAGAGGTTCTACCTGCACTTTTAAAAGCTATGCTGTCAGCATAAAGAATGCACTTCAAGCTGGGAGTATCCCATAATAGAGCATTAATAAAGAGTGAACACAGAAATGGGCCCAGCAGTGATCTCCTGATTCCACAATTGGCAGGGATACAGACTGGTTCATGCCTGGTACCAAAGATCGTAAACTTCTGTTGGCATGGTAGTCTTTGAACTAGAGTAGCAATTAATTATTGTTCCAGTCTAATAATTTTTTATTTGGAATGTTTTTGTCTATGTTACTTATCTGCTATTGAAAGGAAACATGCATCTGCTATTCCAGCCCAGAAGGTCAGCACAGTACAGACTTGGAACCTGCAATACATCCTCTCTCAAGATCATAATTAAACCACCAATGATCAAGTTTGTCAGGATTAGTGTGTGCTTGAGTGAAAGACCCAAATTCATTAGTGTGACTAAGACATCATAGGCTTCCATCCAAGCAAGAATGACTGCCATTTAAGAGTGTTCAAATTTGCACTGATGAAGAATTCTTCAGAATTGCTAGCAGGAAAGACATATTCCAGTTTGTAGTGAGTTTTAAGGATTAAATCTATGAAAATGCCCTCAGGAAGATGTCCCAAAGAAGACCCAGCTCAGTGCCACATGTGATACTTATCCACATACAGAAATTGTAAGATACCTTTGTTTTTGCAAGCTTTCAGACCCTGTAGCCTTTGTGAACACTTTGGGCACTGAGGAAAGCAAAAACAGTCATGCGCTCAACTAGATGTTATAGGTTCATAGGTGTGTACTAGGCTAATGGCCCTGGAGCCTTTACAAGCCTAGCCCATAGGATTACCATGGCATCATATCACCCGACCTTAGTTCCCACTGCCTCTGTCGTGAAAAGCCACTGGAGGGATCCCTGGTGTGAATTTTCTATTTACTGCACAAAGACTATATACGAAACCAACACTATTCACGCCAAAATCTTTTATTGCAAAGCTTTCAGGTCTACACCCTTCATCAGTACATATATAAATCAATTTTCTCACTGTTTAAAAAGGGGAGTATTATCAAATCACATGCTTCAGCCAGCCTATCATCCTAACCAACATACAAATCTTAAAAAAATACAATTTAATTATAAAACTATCTAAAAGTCATACACATTAGTCTAACACTTAAAATGTGACATTTAAACATTGTGGAATAACATAAAATCAATTTAAAAAACATTTTAAGAAATCATTAAATTCTCTCACTTTGTCTTTTTACTAAGACTGGTTTTAAACTGACCGCATTATTAGTAAAAAGACAAAATGAGAGAATTTAAGAATTTAATGATTTCTTAAAATGTTTTTTAAATTGATTTTGTTATTCCACAATGTTTAAATGTCACATTTTAAGTGTTAGACTAATGTGTATGACTTTTAGATAGTTTTAGAATTAAATTGTATTTTTTTAAGATTTGTATGTTGGTTAGGATGATAGGCTGGTTGAAGCATGTGATTTGATAATACTCCCCTGTTTAAACAGTGAGAAAATTGATTTATATATGTACTGATGAAGGGTGTAGACCCGAAAGCTTTGCAATAAAAGATTTTGGCATGAATAGTGTCTGTGAATTTTCTATTTCCCATCCATTCATCAAGATTTCTCTTGAAGAGGGCCAGTGAGGTGCTCTGCTTGACATGTATGGGAAGTCTATTCCATAGCATGGGCATTCTCTGGGTTATGAATCTGTCCCTCCAGCATGTTCTGTTGATTGTGGTAATGAGGTTGAGGTCACTGGAGCGTGTGGTGCAGAGGGTTTGGGATTTTTTTTAGATGTAGCATTTCTACCCGAGCTGGGTCAGACATGGCTTTGTAAGTCAAGCAGAGATCGCCTCTAAGTAGGTGATATGAGACAGAGAATAGATGGAGTTTGTTGTGTCTGTCCATATAGGACAAATGTTTAAGGCCTAGGATCCTCTTTGTGAGGTACTTTTGCGGCCTCTCCAGTTGTTGCAGGTGTCTAGTGAGGTACATGCCACATGGGGCATTGTACTCGATGATTGGCCTAATGAGGGAAGAGTAGAGGGTGACAATGACCTCTTTCTTCCTGGATACAAAACCCTTAGTAATGAGATGTGCCACATAGAAGGACTTTCTGACCACAGTGGCAATGTGGTGGTCAAAGGAGAGGCTGCTGTTAACCTGTGTTCCCAGATGTCTTATAATGCCTTCTCTGATCAGTGGACTACCATCGATGTGGTAATTCATGAGAACCATGTTTTTCTCAAAGGGGATGACAACACATTTTTTGGCATTGAGCTTAAGGCCATGGTTCTGACATCATTTGTTGGTCTCAGTGAGGCTTTTCTGTAGGATGTCAACATCACTTGGGGACTTAATAATAGCTCCCTACTTGCAATCTTCTGTGAACTTTGTCAGCCTGAGTCCCTTCGTGTTGGCCTGGACTTCAGAGAAGTAGATACCAAACAGGGGAGGACCCAGGCCCGAACCCTGTGGGACTCCACTCATGACTGGCCGGCAGTCTGACTTGGAGTCAGCTACTTTCATACTGTTGGTTCTACCTGTGAGCCAGTTTGCAACCCACCTAGTGAAATACGGGTTGATGTCTAGCTTAGTAAGTTTTTCTATGATTCCTGAGTGGGGAATGGTATTAAAGGCCTTGGCCAGATCAAAGTAGGCTGCATGAACCACCTTGCCTTCATCCACAGCTCTGGTGACTGACTCAAAGAAGTCAACCAAGTTGAGCAGGCGTGATCTAACCTTCACAAAACCAAACTGTGTGAGATCCAGAGTTTGGAGATTCCCTAAAGCCTTGTAAATTAGGTCCATGATGATGCGTTCCATAACTTTGCATATCAGACTCGTCAGGCTAATGGGGAGATAGTTTGCAGGGTCTGTAGTCGCTCCTCCTTTGTGGAGAGGGATGACTCTAGCCGTGCGCCATTTGTTAGGGACAAAGCCTGAGGTGAGGCTGTGATTGAACAGGGCACACAGGTAAGGTGCCTGTTCACTCTGTAGTTTATATAGAACACAGCCAGGGATATTGTCAGGTCCTATAGAAGCTGTATTCTTGGCTTTGGACAGTGCTGTTTTAACCTGTGCAGCAGTAATACTGGGTGCCTGGCAATCTACTGGTATTGTGACTCATCCCATGTGGGGGAGAGAGGGGTATAGTTGGCACTGAATCTGTCGGCCAGTATATTGGCAATATCTGTTTACTTCGTATAGGAGGTACCATTGTGCAGTAGCTCAGACCAAATCTGGGTATTGCCGTGGATATTCTTTACATAACTATAGAAGGCCTTTTGGTTGTCTTTACTATTTTCTGCAATTATGTTTCCATAGCTAGCTTTAGAGGATTTGATGAGGGATCTCAACTTTTTGTTGAGGCTGATAAGGGAGTTTTTCCAGTGTTTTATACACACCCAAAAGCATCTTTTAAATGGACCTAAACTGTAATGGGCATAAAACCAGCCATCATGGCCAATCACATCATCCATATACCTACATAGAAGTAAATCATGATTCTCTGCAAAGTGACCATTTGGAATACACTATACTAGATATGTTGATAGAATTTACAAACAAAAAGAACGCCTTGGACCGCGGTCTTCTCCTCTATAGTGTCAACACCAAAATCACAGAGCGCCAGTGAAATTAACGCTTTTATTCACCAAGAAAAAATAAATACATGCGTTTTCATCCTACATACAGGACTTCATCAGACAACCATTTTTGACTCAAAAAGCCATTTAAATAATCTCTAAGTCACCTGTTTAATTGTTAATCCAATGAAATACATCTCCTTCAGTTTAAACTAACATCTCATAAATATTAATGCCTACTCTCTGAAAGTGTCTTGTGCTAAACTTGATCATTCCACATCATTTATTTATATAAATAGTTTGAATTAAAATACATATAATAAACATTCATGAATAATTTACTAATAAATTATTATAAAACATCTCATTAAAAATATCTTAAATAAATTAGTTTAAAAACTCAGGTATGTGAAGACTATGTATTTGTTTCCTGTGTGTGTGTATCAATAAAGATTTCCTTAAACCTATGTTTCGTGTATATTCTACCCCCATCTGGTGTTCATTTTACAAAATTACATGTTTGAGTTTTTCAAATGTTATTAGCCTTTAATTTCAACAGAGAAGAAATTGATATAAAGTCATTCATTCCCGGTTTTTTTCCTGCCACCATGGAAAGGAATGGGTATATATTTTGTGATGTCATAAGAATGTTCGTATATCCTTCTTTTCAGTTGTCTTTCTGTCTTCCCTACATAAAAAGACTGACAGGACTGACAGATAACAAGATACACGACCCCTCTACTATCACAGTTAAAAAAACCTTTACTGCCTAACCATCTCGTTCTGCTTTCAATATATACTTCTCCCCTGTTTATAATGTACGAACATTGGTGGCACCTGCCACACTTGTATGTTCCTACTTTATTTCTATTCCCTTTATTTTTACTATGTCCATTCCTTTCCATCAAATTTTTTAGGCCATTCTATTTCCTGCACTAAATTTAAATATGAATTTTTTGTTCTGGATCAAGTTAAACCAGGCATTAGAGGAGGCCTGTGGGAAGAAATATTAGAAAGTAGGGAGCTTTGGTGGCAGGTCAACCTCGATGCAGGAAAAAAAACGGGAATGAATGACTTTATATCAATTTCTTCTCTGTTGAAATTAAAGGCTAATAACATTTGAAAAACTCAAACATGTAATTTTGTAAAATGAACACCAGATGGGGGTAGAATATACACGAAACATAGGTTTAAGGAAATCTTTATTGATACACACACACAGGAAACAAATACATAGTCTTCACATACCTGAGTTTTTAAACTAATTTATTTAAGATATTTTTAATGAGATGTTTTATAATAATTTATTAGTAAATTATTCATGAATGTTTATTATATGTATTTTAATTCAAACTATTTATATAAATAAATGATGTGGAATGATCAAGTTTAGCACAAGACACTTTCAGAGAGTAGGCATTAATATTTATGAGATGTAAAGAGAGATTTGTTAGTTTAAACTGAAGGAGATGTATTTCATTGGATTAACAATTAAACAGGTGACTTAGAGATTATTTAAATGGCTTTTTGACTCAAAAATGGTTGTCTGATGAAGTCCTGTATGTAGGATGAAAACGCATGTATTTATTTTTTCTTGGTGAATAAAAGCGTTAATTTCACTGGCGCTCTGTGATTTTGGTGTTGACACTATAGAGGAGAAGACCGTGGTCCAAGGCGTTCTTTTTGTTTGTTTATTGGAGTTTTAGAACTGCCGTTCTGCTGAATTATTTGGTTAATGTTGATAGAATTTGTTGAGGTACAAAATTGGGTGGCTCTTATTTGACACCTTTGGGGCAATGAAGAACCAGTATTAAAACCTCTGTCCATCATCATGTTTCTGGATAACTTGCACATCTCCTCATAGCAGAAGAACATGGGCTCACCCATACAGCTATAGTGGCATTGACTGATTCACCAGACAATCCCTTTATGGTATGAGGGACTGAGATCATCAGTATGTGTCTGAGGTGCAAATTCAAATGCAGCCCCAGACTGTTGTCATCCTTGCTCAGCACCCCTTATGGAATTACATAAACTGAGAGATTTGTTGGCACTATAGCAAACACAACTTTCTGATGTTTATAGTTTTTCTTTGAATGCCAATGCTTCTTCTAGAACTGGAGGAGTCACATAGATGAAGGAGAGAACATGACAGAAGGGGAATCATACACACTGCCCGAAGAGGTGATGCCCTGCTTTCTTTTTGAAGGCTTTTCTACTAGGGCATGAACAAGGTGGGTGTAATGCTGATCCCACTGAAAATGGACATATAGGATGCTGCTACTTTGATCCTTGGAGGACATCAGCCTCAGCTATAATATAATATAAAGCATATTCCCGAGCCTGCTGCCTTACCCAAGATCTCATCACAGCAAAAATTGCACTGGGACATGTATTATACCACAGAAGCTGAGTACAGGGTCTCACAAAGGACCTTCTTGAGTCCAGCCTCTAGGAAGAGTCCTTTCATCTCTAGTACTTTCTTCACCAAGTATAACTTGAAGAAAAATAGGAGAGATGAATAGCTTAAATTTCTAAACCCAAATGAGGCAAAGCAGTGCATCCTCTTCCAACATCTGCTAAAAAACCATGACTCTTTGGCAGCAAATGACAAAATGTTGTATTGTGGTTTCCTAAATCTGAGATGCCCCAAAGAAACCATTTAGCAGTCAGCATGTGAACATCTGGTAAAGTAATATGCTGACTCTGGTGGCAGTTTCTAAAAGGCATTTTTCTTTCTCAGGGCATAACTGAGGTACAAAATCAGGGTTCATCCATACTTCTTAAATAGCATCCCTGATGATTAGCTCTAAGACTTAGAAGACTCAGAGCTCCTTATGCTTTCTTCCAAGAAAGAGGGAAAAAGCCTATACAAAATGCCTCTTATGAGTCTAACACCATCTTTAACACAGACATCATCCTTAGGAAAAGCAGAATAGGGGTGACATCATTCTTAGGAAAAGCAGAATGGGGTGACATCATTATCATTTTCTTCCGAGAATCTCTCCTTGAGATCCTAAAAGGTTACATAAGATCCTGGAGAAAAGGGAATACCACAGCCATCCTATCCTGTTCATGACTATTATCTTGTACACAATCACACATGAAAGACAGTTAACAGATCTCAAAAGATTAATAACAACTATGCTAATCCACGTTAATCAAAAGTAGTGTGGTATGTGGATAGGCTGGAGGTGATGCAAGCTTTATACCTAACTCCATAAAGATACAGTTATGCACATACATTGCTTGCTGCCACCAGGCATCAAACAACTGCTTGATGGCCACAGAATGAGGCTTGAGCTCCAGTGTGGAATGTCCACATGGATTTTCCTTAAATATGGTTTGATGTGCTTCTTCAACTTAAGAAATAGCTAATTTTTCCATTTTGGGGAGCTCAAAAGTTCTCATGTGTGCAGTTATGTGGACTTGATTTATGTGTTAAAATGGTGGATAATTCTGGTGGGCTACTTTCAAAAGACTATATCCTTTTCACTTAATCCATATAAAGTATGTATGTCTTATTACAAACTCTTGTGACCATTCTGCGGGGCAGAAATAGCACTTCAGTGGTTGATGATTGGGCTGCAGGGCAACATAGTGAGTAGCTGTTTCCATTGGCTCAGGATACCTTAGCTGACTGGTACCTGAGTCAGTCTGAATGAAAGTTAGAGAACTCTAGCATGTGGATTCTAAACATATGAACAAGAGCATTACGAATAGAGACATTTCTTACTAAATGAATGTATTTTTATTAAATCATACGTAGTTTACTATGCTCTTATGTAGTGCAGATTTTATTTGACTGTGCATGTTCTTTTATGCAGTATTACCACTTATAGACAACCTGCAGGACAGTATAGATTTTTCTCTTCTGTGCAGTTAATATTTTGTGTGTAGGGTAGATAATTGTCACTTACATGGTATATCCATGACAGAAAAGAGCTGAAATATATTACTGTTGCAATTGTTTCTTTATATATCCATTCATTTAATCATAGTTGGGCATCTAAAGAGCTCACAGTCAATAAAAGGTTATAAGTGGTGTGGACACGTGTGTGTAAGAGGTTGCAGTAGGATGCACTGTATGTGCATGACGTCAATGAGATGAAATGAATTACTGTAACCATTATTTATTTATGTATGCATTCATTCATTAGATCATAGTCAGGCATTAGAAGCAAACGCAATTAACAAAATGTTTGCACTTGATAGGTACATACACTATTTGAGTCAGTATACAATTATTTATTTGCATAGTTGATCACAATCAGACATCTGAGGTATGCTCTCAATGAGTGTGTGTGTGTGTGTGTGTGTGTGTGTGTGTGTGTGTGTGTGTGTGTGTGTGTGTGTGTGTGTGTGTGTGTGTGTGTGTGTGTCATACAAGCATATAGGGGGGATGCAACTGGCTGAATTTTATGTGTGACAGCAATGAACTGAAATATATTTTTGTGATCTTTATTTATTTATTCATTGTAGACAAACAACATTTATTTATTCATTTATTCACTTATTAGATAATGATCAGACATCCTAGAACATCGGAAGCATATGCAGTCAATAAAGTGGCTATAATCAGTGGATATAGAGGCAGTCTGATAATGAATGTCTGACGTCTGTTTTCATTTGTTTTTATCTGATAATAACGAAACAGTCAATGATCTAGTTTGGCAGAGCTAGTATGTGTTTGAGTGAAACAACTAAATACATTATTGTGACCATTGCTACTTTTTAATTGATTAAAATCTGGAATCTCTGGTATATACAGTCAATAAAGTGGTTATAATTGTTCAGTAGTCAGGTGGTCTATGGATGAAAATGACTTGGACAGGCCAGTGTATATTGGAATGAAATAAACATAACAATATTATTCTAGCCATTATTTTTTATTTGCTCATACTCAGACATCTGAGTTGTACATCAATAATAAATTGACTCAAATCACAACATGTGTCTGGAATCAACTCTTAATGAGGATGTGATTTGTATTCTGGAGAGGACTACAGACATAGCAAGCTGTATCACTGAGATATGTCTTAAGGGGCAGAAAGAGTTAATTGTTCCATATTATAAGATTGTATGAGTTACAAAGGACAAACAGATCAACTATGTCCCTAAAAGAGTAAGAGAGCAGATAAAACATAAGAATATTCATAATATACAGCTCACTTGTTCTTTTTTTTTTTTTTTTTTCTTTTTTCTTTTTTGCCATGCATTTTTTAACATTGGGGGATGGGAGTTAGCATAACAGTTAAAATATTTAAGTGTTTACCTCACAAATACAGGGTTTGATTCTCACCTTTGAAAGGGAAATTAGGTTTAAAATGGCACTAGTGTAGTACTTACCATGAACCTATACACTTATTTTTTATTAATACAGACCACTTAATTCAGGAAAGTAACTATTGACATGTTCTTTTTCATGCTAAATTGGTTTTCTTAAAACACATAATTACTGAATTCAGTAATACTCAGCACAAATAAAACAGCAAGAGGCAAAACATTTATCTCTTATATTTAAAAGAAAAATACTTCTGTAGTCTTTGACAATCCCACTTGCTTAAAGGGTGATCATGCATGACATAGTAAGAATAATGACTGCCCTGTCAAATGAAGCTTCAAGAAGCACAGGCAGTCTCCGACCTGTTTATTTATTTGGATAGATAGCCAGGTTATTAAAATGTGCTATTAAACAATTTTGAATGGACAGTTAATTAACTAACTAAAATATATAAATAAATGTTGGCCTGCCTGTCTGAACACAGAATGGTAAAGATGTGTATTTCCATTTAAACAACATGTGAGTAGTAGAAACACCTCTATATACAGGAATTACCTTTTTTCAATTCTTTTCTGTGCTTTTCGCTCGGAGACATAAATGTTTCTTCAGAAGAAAAGTGCTGACACTTCCACCAAACCTGATAATATCTTCATTTTTTCTTCATTACTTGTAACACTAAAAACAAATAAAATGCTTGTTTTTAATTACTAGAGTTTTGACAATATTGTTCTTAAATTTAACTTCAGAAGTTTTTTTTTTAATCAAACATACACAAACTCATGGATAATAGTGGCAGGAAAGTGATTCTACAAGTTTTTAAATGCAAATTTTCACTTTTTAATATTTTACCTATAAGAAAATATAGAATATTATGTGATAACATTTATCACAGTCATGTGCCCAGTCAATTTATAGTCACTGATGTCTGTACAAAAAAAAGTTTGCAGTTCATTGCATGATATACTGCTTCTATTGTGATCAGTTACTTGTATTTCAACTTTGTGACCACATACCCAACAGTCTGACATTTGTACTGTCACAACATAACACCCATCCTATGCAGTATTGCCTACTAACATAAACCTCTCCCTGACGTTTACCAGCCACTCCTAGATACTCATAGTTCCCCTACAAGTAAGACTTTTATGGCTGCAGAGACCCTAATTATCATGTTTGTAATGCTCTAAATGTTTCTGCATTTGTAACTCTAAATTATGGTGCACATTACAGTTGTCTTGCTGAGTTTGTGATTTTAATTTCATAGATGTATAGTTTTGTCTAAAAATGAATGCTGCTCAGAGTGTTTCCGGAAGTTGCCAAAGGTCCTCATTTTTCTAATGTCACATATTTGCAAAAGTAGACAAGCAGATACGGTGGATAAAGGATGGTCCAAACAATAAAAAACAAAATATTATAGAGGGAGAAAGGACCAACCAACACAGCAAGAATAAAATAAAATATGATCATTTAATAATAAGCAATAAGTGCTTTAACACCCCTAGGCTCATCTTCAGAACATTAAAAGACATACACAATATTCCTTTAAATACCTAAAACATTAAAAGTTAACGAGCTAAAGCACATAACTTCAATACAGGTGTTAAAGATACAGTGTCATTTAACCCAGAACATTTGTCGGCTTGCAATTCTAGTATCCATTTCAATTCAAAGCATTCAGTTTTAGTCAAATAATCACCCCCTCTAAAATTAAAATCAGTCAACTGCAGCAATGTAAATTTAAAAGAATGTGACACCAAAAATGTTAACCTGTTTTGCCAGTGGATAGTTTTAATTTACGAATATTGTATATATGCTCAAGTATACTTTCTTTCAAGGAGCGATGAGTTTTGCCAACATAAAAACAAGAACCTGCATTACATTGTGCCAGATAAACTAATCCAATACTCTTACAGTCAGCATTGAAATCAAGCCTATAAGAATGACCAGTATCAGGGTGAATAAATTGGGAAGCATAATAAATATATTTACATGCATTACAAGAATTACACTGAAAAGTGTCAGTATGTTCAGAACATTTAACCTTTTTCCTATCCTATTTAAAACATAGCTGGCACTTCAAAGAATTAGTATTTTTAAGAAAACCTAGGTGTACCTACAGTTTGGCAAAGAGTGTCACCTGTCTACAAAATAGGCCAATTCTTTTTAATAATACAACATAATAAGAATAACACCACTAGAATATGTAAGCACTATTTTTTGAGTAAGTTGTTTCATCCATAATATACTAGCACATATATCTATTCTATCTGTATTAGAGAAAAAAAGCTTTAGCTCTGGTTTCCTACTAAAACAACTTTCTTCAATATATGTATACTTGAGTATATATACATTTGTAAATTAAAACTGTCTGCTGTACTTGCAAACCAGGTTAAAGTTTTTGGTGTGTCACATTCTTTTAAATTTACAGTGCTGCAGTTGACCGATTTTAATTTTAGAGGGGGTGATTATGTAACTAAAACTGAATGCTTTGAATTGAAATGGATACTAGAATTACAAGTCAACAAAGGCTCTAGGTTGAATGACCCTGTATCTTTAAAATTTGTATTGAAGTCACGTGCTTTAGTTCATTAACTTGAATGTTTTAGGTATTTAAATTAGCAATGTGTATGTCTTTTAATGGTCTGAAGAAGCACCTAGGGGCATGACAGCACCTACTGTTTGTTATTAAAGTATAATATTTTTTTTATGCTTGCTGTGTTGGTTGGTCCTTTCTCTCCCTATAACATATTTGTAAAGATATCAGAGCTCTGATGGTTACTGTAATATTCTTTTTTATTGCTGTTATGCTCTGACTTAACACTGAGCAGTACATGGTGTTTGAAGCACATGTTTATTTATCTTTAGATAAGCCTGCATTTGAATGGTAATCCTCTGCTGAGCCCCCCCCCCTTCCCCCAACACTACCAACCAACTGTACACTTTAACTTTACTGTTAGCTTATCTTTACATGAAAGTATCAACCCAAGATTTGTAATGTTACTACTGATTCCATATTAATGAAAGGCAATCACCTTTATCCATACTTTCAGTTGTAGACAATCCCAAGGTTACTGTTGTACAGCTGGTTGATACTGATAAAAGTAAGTTACTGAACATGACATTCTGTCCATAGTATTTTTGGCTTATGGAAGCCTCATTTGCTGCTGAAATGTAGAATGAATCACACAGTTACTTGTGCAGCACTGATGTCATAAATACAGTGTGCCATATACAGTGACTACCACAGTTAAAATATTTGTAAGAAAATCAGCACCAGCACAAAACAAAGCCAATCCAATAAAACGTACTGGAACAGGGTACTGGATGGAAATAATTTTAATAAAAAGCACACAAGTATTAAGTGCTTTCATCTCCATCAGAATACATAGTTACACTCAATTACCTTATTTAAATATCTTGCCAAACAATGCAATTGGTTAGTAATACAAATCACCTGCCCACTTTTCACTTACTATTAATGACATAAGAAATTCCTTAAAGGGAATGAGAATGAAATAAAAAAATCTCATACACTCATTAAAATTCACAAAATAAGCTATATTTATGAAATATGCTTGTAAAACATTTTTTTTAAGTAGGTCTCTAACATTTCTCAGCTTCCTCCTGCAATACAGGTGATATAGAAATAACTTCCTTCAGACCTGGGGAAAGTTAGCAGCCAGTCTCAATTGCCACTACATCTCTTTCTTCATCAAAGCATTCTTCCATCTGCCCTCTTTCTGGTCAATAGCAACACAATCCAAAATGCTGAAAACAAATTTATCAAATCCCTCACATACTAAGGAGTGTTTGTATAGGGCGCTGCTCTCCTTTTTGTTATTTATGTCATATATATGTTTACTCCTCCTTGCCCATTCTGTCTTGCCCACATAATAACTTGCATACTTATCACATATAGCAAGGTATATCACCTGTTACTGGCACAATTCCCAGGTTTAAACCTAATATTGGTTTTCATAAACTAAACAAATAAAATATTTGTCAAAGACAAGGATGCTGGGCTGTACTTAGAAACATCATATTTACTTTCATTCAATGTATTTTGTAACAGTGCCATGAGTAACAAATAAGTTGAGTAGCACTGCAATGCTCTTCACTCTCTAACTGTGGTAAAATAACATCCTGGTATTTTATTTTTGGCCACTACTATGCATGCTACTGCAAAATGTGTTGGCTAGATTTGTATAACAAAATACTACTAAAAACTGATATTTTTTTTCGTTGTGAAGAATTGAAACTCCAGAATGTTTTATATAGATCTTGCACAGCAAAATTCTGCACGTGGTGAAGAAACATCTTATTAATTTGCAAGTGGACTCATCCTAAGTGGATATATTTCATCATCCTCAAGGAAGACATGAAATACATAAACATAAAATTAGATAGGCAGAATATATAAATGCATAGATAGAAAGATAGATGAATTACATATCTGTATATAAATATATATAATTTGCATATATTTTATATATATATATATATATATATATATATATGTATACATATATATATATATATATATATATATATATATACATGGGTCTATATGACTTGGTCGACAGTTCATATGGTCGACTGTTTATTTGGTCGACAGTTCATTTGATCGACAAGCATTTACCCCTTTCCCCAATGTTGTGTGACCCTGGAGTTGTTATATATAGTTAGGGGTGTGTGGGGGGCACAGCCCCCCACATCGGGGGGTGTGGGGGGCGAAGCCCCCCACCTAAAATGCTTGTTGATCAAATGAACTGTCGACCAAATAAACAGTCGACCATATGAACTGTCGACCAAGTCATATAGACCCGTATATATATATATATATATATATATATATATATATATATATATACGCATACATGGAATATATATACACACACACTTATATATATGATAGATAAATCAACATATAGTCAAGTCAGATATATAATATACAAGATTTAAAATGACAGCTGACTGAAATTAATTCTAAGCACTGCCACAAAGCAGACTCACTGAAAGTACTTCCTTGGGAAGTGATACTGCACAAAATCAGTAATAACACTGAGTGAACAGCATTTGTAGCTGTGAAAATAGTGCATCTACCAATTCCTGTTAGACACTCTTCCTGTAGATAGCATATAGCTATCGATAATGACTATGCCCTTGTAATGTATATTTATTATGCACATGGCGCAGCATAGGTTTAAAAAAAACAGAACATGTGGAATGTCATTTGACTTGGTGATAGACTATATCAAAAGGTGAGATATCAAAAAGGATTGAATACCATGTAGCAAATTAGGTTACCTCTGCCATAAGGTTTAATTATGTTGTATGAAATGTCCAGTTCAAAAGGAAGAGTTTCATTTATGGTTGCTTCCCTGTGTATATCCTGCCTAATGCTGAAAGAAAAAAATGTTCATATTCTGCTGAATGATTCTTCACACAAGTGGCATACATAATGAAGTACAATAGGTGACTAAGAAAAGGCAGCAGAAATTAAATTGCAAAGCCAGTATAACTAGTCATTGTACATCATCTAATGCATGATTTGCATTATGAACAAACACAATCACATCAACAAAAGTTATAATGATGAAATAAAAGCATCACGAGAAGTCTGTGTTCTTTAGTTTTTCATGGATACTGGTTATTTTCCACTGCAGTAATAATACAAAAGTACTTCTGAGGTAAATACTAAAGCCAAAGCAGATGATACTGCATTTAAAAGGAATCGTTATCATGGGGAACATTGGAAACCTACATATACAGAGAGAAAGAAACACACTTACTAATACATTCAACACATGAAGACTTACTTGGCAAATCTGAATGTGATTCCAGACAGCAACAAAGTAAGATAAGAAATTGGGAATAATGCCTTTATATAATTTTCAATAAAAAAAAAAGCTGCTAACATTTTAAACAGCATAGCTGCAAAGGTAGAATAGCCTGTAGAAATCAATAAATGTAAGACATTTTGACATGACAAATGCATTTAATGACTGTAGCACATAAACAGACAACCTTTGTACAGCTTTATTATGGCACAGCAGTGAAAGAATGCATTTACAGAAGCAGCCAAAAGCACAAAGTGGTCATTTATTCTATACAGTTGCACAGATGTTCCCTATTTATTTTGTTTCTGCAGACCTTTGAGTACTATGTTTCTCTTCCAGCAAGTACCCTAATTAACAGCAAGTCAGTCTTTTAATTATTACAACTTGCACCTATACATCAATACTGTTAATTGTTGGATGTTACAGGAATTGGACTTGACATTTTGCTCAGAGAAATGCAACGCTAGGTAAATAAAACATAAAAGACTAAGTTGCATTGTGGTTCACAACGGAATCAAGATTACAAATAAAAAGCTTTCAGATGCACTGATTATAATCCCTGTCTTTTTGTTTTAATGGAAGTTATCACAGAGTTTACTTAGTAAATCATTTCCTTAAACTAACTGACTACAACACTGTCCTGTACAAACTTAACAAAACAGAATTGCTGACAGGGAAAATGTTCATTTAACAAAGATTAAACAGCTATTCCTCTCCTGATCATTATTTTCTGTTTCAACAACTGATGGGTTATCTGAATTCATCTGAGGTTCAGAATCATTAATTGCAAATTCAGCATCAATAAATACATACAAGAAAAGTGCAACACTGTGCAACTGCAGAAATAACTAATCAATCTCGAGTGTATTAATGACTGATATTAGACTGTATATGTAAAGCAGCCACAGTGACTCCAATGCAAGAGGGACCAACTGCGCATACATCAAAAGTAAGACAGCAATATATATAGGATACATGTGTCATACAATGAAAAAAATACAGTTATGTGTATATGACTTAGAAAATAAAATACTGCATATCTCCCATTTACAGAATGTACTGGCAGGCAGCAGAGTAACAGAAATGAGTGGTCATTAGAGATCCAATAGTGACAACCTGATCAAAGTATCCAGAACAAATCCAAGAATAACTAATCATTGTGATCGGGCAGTGTGGCACATCAAGAAGAGGTGAGGTGTCTGCATCTACAAACAAATTAGAAGCAGACATCTGCAGTTTTGATACAATAACTGAGGGATCTTTTGCTTGCAAAGTCCCTAAGTTATTTAAGGCACCCAATGTACAGTATAATGCAGTATAGCAAAGACTTGGAAGGACAGCTGAAGCAAAACTATCTGCAGCTCAGTGCAAAACACATGGTGCTCATGCAGGAAAGAACATTCTGAGTACTACACAGCCATTAGATCAAAAATAGGGGAGCACATATTTATTTAAAAAATATGCATATAACTGAAGAATACATAGCAGATATCTACATACTGTCATGGACAAGGAATGCAGTTTATTAAGCATTAAAACATAAAGAATTAAGCTTCCGCAAATTACTTGCCAGATACAGTGCAATGTCAACACATCCCCCAGTAACCACTTCCAAGACCAACACAATATAATGTAATAGTCACATTCACACATTCATATGACTTGCAGATCATTATTTTTCCACTGCAAGGTCATCTTTCTTATAGGTGACAAGAAGGAGTGGCTCAGTTCTTTGCTTCCATATGTGGTACTAGGTGGAGCAGGACATTGCTCAGAGAACATCTTCACTGAGCTCAATTATATAGACCTTCTTGCAGAGCTCACCAAACAGTTCAGGTAAGCCAACAGTTCTTAAGTGACAAAGGGACTGTAGACTCCTGTGCCACCAGACAGGAACACATCATACATCTAAGGGTATTAGGGTAGTAGGCAATGGTACTGGAAGACTCATAGTCCATATCATCTTGGCCAGTCCAACACATATTTGACAACAGTGTTTAAGGGATGTCCTCACAGTCTGCCCCTGCACAATAACCTTTGCTTTCTCCTGACATGACACTATCACAGCCTTGTTTATGTTGATCAGCTCTATGTATTCTGTATCCCCATACATATAGTAGATGGCAGTGCACTTTATGCTTGGCATGTTGGCATAGCCACAATATGTTTCAGCCTTTCTGAGACAACAGTACAATTATATTTTCTCATATATCCATCTGCATATATCAAGCAAAAGTGATTGAATAAACAAATGTCGGCACATGAGCATTTAGACCAAACCCAGGGCACTCGTATCATCCATCTATCTATCTATCTATCTATCTATCTATCTATCTATCTATCTATCTGTCTATCTATCTAATCTATCTATCTATATAGATAGTTACAGTTCATATGGTTGAATACTCATGTGTGACAAAGTGAACTGTAGTGAGTTTTCTTCATAGAGCAACTTCTGGGTTGTTTAGCAAAGTTAAGTGACTTCTGGTAAGGCTGAGAGTTTGTGTGCTAGTGTATTTGTTTTAGGATTAGATTAGGGGTAAGTAAGAGGGTAGGTTTACCATATGGTAGGAATGTGTGTATTTTAATATTGGGGTAATGGTTAGGTAAAGGGATTGATGTAGTGTATATGTGAGTATGTATTTTTGCATTAGGATAAGGGTTAGGTAAGGGATAGAGTCAAAGTGGTAGTATGCATTTCTGGATAAGGGTTAGACTAAGGGTCAGAAAGGCAATAGAATTAGGGTTGTATGCATGAGTGTATGTCTGTGTCCGCATGTGTCTGTGAGTTTACTGTCCAAGCTGTCTTGTATAGTGGTAGTGTTATGGAAAGTTTTTTAAGGTAATGGATTCTCACCAATCGCCCATCTTTCACCCATAATTTCAGTACACTACCTATCACTCTAAGTGACCACCTCCCAACCTTCTTCATTAGAGACCAAACTAAACTCACTAGAACTAGCTCTCTTAAACACATCAAATACACTAAAAACTTCAGGGCTGATGACCTTAATAGAGCCCTTAAAAACTCTAACTGGTCCCCTGTTTTAACACTTCCTTTAGATGAAGCAGTTGAGTATTTCAACACTATCTTCTTAGGCCTTCTCAAACAACTTGTTCCACCAAGACAGGTCCACACTAAACCCATCTATGCCCCATGGTTTACAAAGAGCACTAGGCAACCTATGAAACAAAGAGACAAAGCATGGGACACCTGGCACAAACAAACTACTCCTAATAGACAAACATTCTTACAACTGAAAAACACTGTAAACAAACAAATCAGACTAGACAAACAAAAATACTATAGTGAAATTCAAACTAAGAATAATGCCAACCCACAAAAGTTCTAGTACAATATAAACAGTATTCTCCAACCAGGTGAATCACCAACTCCTCATCCAAACACAGATGCCCAATTCAATGAGTACTTTACCAACTCTATATTAAAGCTGTCAACAGACCCAAACTCCTCAACCCCCACTATACTATATAACCCATCAAATAATGCTAACTGCTTCACCCTTCAACCTGTACCAACTTACATCATCTTTAGACACCTAACCAAACTTAAACCCACCACTTTAGCAGTAGACAAACTACCTGCCAAATTCCTACAAATAGCCGCCAAAGCCATTTCCTACCCAGTCTCAAATCAATCTCAGAATAAAAGGTGCCTCTTCTCTGGAAAATCTCATACATTATACCAATACACAAAGGGGACAACTCCACTGACCTAACAAACTACTGCCCTATAGCTATACTTCCCCCACTGGCTAAAATAATGGAAATATGTATCCACACCCAGGTCCTAACACGTCTCCTCTCCAACAATCTTCTTGCCAAAACTCAACACGGATTCTGCCCCAACCATAGCACTACCACTGCACTCATCCATTTTAGAAACCTAGTAAATATGCAACGCAGCAATGGCCAACTAGTGTCTGCAGTTTTCCTTGACTTATCAAAGGCGTTTGATACAGTCTCCCACACAAAACTAATAACATCACTCTCAGAATTAAAACTAACTACCCCCACTCTATTTTGGTTTGAAGACTATCTCTCCCAACGTCAACAAGCTGTTCAGTGGAAAAACTCCCCTCCCCCCTTCCTGTAAAACTAGGTGTACCCCAAGGATCAATCCCAGAACCCCTACTTTACACTATATTTACAAATAATGTTCACAAAGCTGTGCTGTAACAGAGACCTGGCTCAAGGCAGCAGAAAGCACCCCTGCACTACCAGGCTATAACTCATTCCACACATTTCATCCCCAGAATTGAAAAAAAGCTCCAAAGGCGGTGGTGTTTCCGTATTCATAAAGGATGTGCACACCTTCAGACTGGTAGCCCAACATAACACATCAGAGATACTTCACGTGCAGCTAACATTGGATAAGACAGCGATTCAGGTCATAGCCTGCTATAGGGCCCCAACAATGTCCCAAGACTCACACTCCACGTTCCTAAGCACATTGGAGAATATTAGGATCCAACTTAACACTCTCATACTGGGCAACTTCGACTACCCCACCCTTAACTGGGAAAACTACTCATGTACCAATACACTTGCCCAACGTTTCCAGAAATTCAGTAATTCAAATGCCTTGGACCAGCTTGTTCTTACCCCCACTAGAGGTAGCAACATCCTTGACTGGTCATTATTAACATGGGCGACCATTGCTCTACACCAACAGTTAACTCCTCTCTGGTTAGATCTGACCACAACCTAATCACCCTGGAAATTCACATCCCTCCTAACCCCCCCCCCCCACGCCGCAAAGGTAACCACCATGAAAAACTTCTCCAAAGCTAACTTTAGGCTCCTAAAAACAGAGGTGGCTAACTTCATGGCACCCATGCAAAAGGAGAATAGTTGCATGACTGCCGAATCATACATCAATGCACTGTACAAATACGTACACAAATGCATGGATCTCGCCACGCGCAATGGAACCAAGATGCTCTCCTCCAAAAAAAGGAAGCCAGTCTGGTGGTCATCTGCCATAAACAAACTCTACAACAGATAGAGGAAACTGATGCAGAATAAGGTGAAGTCCCAAGACCAGAAAAACTCCCTTATCAGCCTCAACAAAAAGTTGAGATCCCGCATCAAATCCTCTAAAGCTAGCTATGAAAACAGAATTGCAGCAGATAGTAAAGACAATGACAAGATCTTCTATAGATATGTAAAGAATCTCCATGGCAATACCCATATTTGCTCTGAGCTACTGCACAATGGTACCTCCTATACCAAGCCAACAGATATTGCCAACATACTGGTCAACAGATTCAATGCCAACTTTAACCCCCCCCCCCCCCAGGACCAATCACAATACAAGTAGATTGCCAGGCACCTCGTATTACTGCTGTACAGGTTAAAACAGCACTGCCCAAGGACAAAAATACAGCTTTCATGGGACCTGACAATATCCCTGGCTGTGTTCTACAAGAAATACAGTGTGAACTAGCACCTCAACTGTCTGCCCTGTTCAATCACAGCCTTACCTCAGGCTTTGTCTCTACCAAATGGCGCACTGCTACAGTCATCCCTCTCCACAAAGGAGGAGTGACTACAGAACCTGTGAACTATCGCCCCATTAGCCTGATGAGTCTGATATGCAAAGCTATGGAACACATCATCATGGACCTAATAAATAAGGATATAGGGAATCTCCAAACTCTGGATTCTGCACAGTTTGGTTTTGTGAAGGGTAGATCATGCCTGCTCAACTTGGTCAACTTCTTTGAGTCAGTATCCAGAGCTATGGATGAAGGCAAGGTGGTTAATACAGCCTACCTTGATCTGGCCAAGGTGTTTGATACCATTCCCCATTCAGGAATCACTGAAAAACTCACTAAGCTAGGCATTAACCCATATATCACTAGGCGGGTTGCAAACTGGCTCACAGATAGAACCCACAGTGTGAAAGTAGTGGACTCCAAATCAGACTGTTGACCAGTCAAGAGTGGAGTCCCACAGAGTTCGGTCCTGGGTCCTTTCCTGTTTTGTATCTATGTCTGTGAAGTCCAGGCCAACACAAAGGGTCTCTGACTGACAAAGTTTGCAGACGATTGCAAGTTGGAAGCTATTATTAACTCCCCAAGTGATGTTGACATCCTACAGAAAGGTCTCATTGTGACCAACGACTGGTGTCAGAACCATGGCCTTAAGCTCAATGCCAAAAAATGTATCATCATTCCCTTTGAGAAAAAACAGTTCCCATGAATTACCACATCAATGGTAGTCCACTGAACACAGAAGGTGTTATAAGAGATCCGGGAACACAGGTTGACAGCAGCCTCTCTTTTGACCACCACATTGCCACTGTGGTCAGAAAGTCCTTCTATGTGGCACATCTCATTACTAAGGGTTTTGCATCCAGGAAGAAAGAGGTCATTGTCACCCTCTACTCTTCCCTCATTAGGCCAATTGAGTACAATGTCCCATTTGGTATGTACCTCATTAGACACCTGCAGCAACTGGAGAGGCCACAAAAGTACCTCACAAAGACGATCCTAGGCCTTAAACACTTGTTCTATATGGACAGACTCAAAAAAACCTCCAACTATTCTCTGTCTCATATCACCTACTTAGAGGCGATCTCTGCTTGACATACAAAGCCATGTCTGATCCAGCTCTGTTAGAAATGCTACATCTAAAGAAATCCCAATCCCTCTGCACCACATGCTCCAGTGACCTCAACTTCACTACCGCAACCAACAGAATGTGCTGGAAGGACAGGTTCATAACCCAGAGACTGCCCTTGCTATGAAATAGACTTCCCATACATGTCAAACAGAGCACCTCACTGGCCTTCTTCAAGAGAAACCTTGATGAGGGGATGGGAAATAGAAAATTCAACCCAGGATCACTTCAGTGGCTCTACTCAACAGAGGTACTGGGAACTAAGGTCGGGTGGCATGATGTCAGGGTAATCCTATGGGCTATGTTTGTAAAGGCTCCAGGGACATTAGTCTAGTACACACCTAAGAACCTAAGCTGCCCCTCTAGCAAACCTGGTTCAATACGCTGATGACTGCACCTTAATCTGCTCTGCCCCCACCCTGCAAAAACTTCACATCAAGATGCAAGAAACCTTTTACATGCATCGAAACCTGGCTTACAAACTCCCAGCTAATACTAAATCTTAAAAAGGCCCAACCTATGCTTTTTCATCCTTCCAAAGCAGCAGCACATACTCCTCCATTCTCTATTTCTGAATCTGATAACTCCCTTCTCTCCCCGTCACACAAACTAAATTACTAGGGGACTTTTTTTGACAATAATATGAAATTTGACAAACACATACATAAGCAAAAAAACTAGGTACTCTATACAGATAAAACCATCCTAACCAGCAACAGTAAAGTTACCCTAGCTCATACCCATCTTCTCTCTACCTTACTGTATGCTTCTCCTGTCCTAACTAATCTAAACAAGAGCAATTTAAACAAGCTGTCAGTATGCTACAACAAAATACCACTGTTGGTAAAAGATCCGATGATTCGTCAGCTGAAGAGAGGATATAATTGCTGATGAAGTGTTTATTGGCAATCGGCCGATAATGGATTTGCTTGATAACGATGGAAAAAATCAGTTTGGTGAACTGAACGGAGAGGTTCATGTCATTGAAGGAGCTTCTAGAGACTGACAAGATGTTCCAGACTTTAAAAGCTATTATTTTGCTTTGGAGAAAAAGGTACTGAAATTTAAGACACTGTTTTGTGAAAATCACTATTTAAACAGATGTCTTGAGTTGGGAATTTTGCCCTTAGGTCTAAGGGTTTATACATTCCCAAATGGTGCTAAATTTGACAGTAATTTTTTAACAGCCTCAGAGAACTGTATAACAAAACAGGGTTAGAAGCGTTGAAACTTCTTATCAAATGGAATTTTGATAAAGTGAATGTTTTAAGAAATGAAATTAAGAAATTAGACATTGGGATAAGAGAACATCCTTCATTGCATTTGTTTCAGCATTTATTATGTAATGTAGATAATAAAGTGAAAACACTTGTAGAAGGTTTGATAGTTAAGAAAAAGAAAAAAATAATCAGACACATTAATGCTTATCAACAAGGGCAAGCATATATTGCAACAAAGAAAAAAACAAACTTGCAACAGTAGTGATAAAAATTCAAATGTCTTTAACAAAACTAGTTTTCTTAACAGGCTTGATTCTTTTTCTGAAGCCAGTGGGTTAAGGGTCCCTGAAGATAACAACAGTTCTGATTTCAGAACTGTATTAAGTAGTGAAACTGTGGGTCAAGGGTCCCTGAAGTTAACAACAGTTCTGATTTCAGAAATGTATTAAGTAGTGAAACTAGTAATGTTACTGAAGAAATTTTTCCTTTTTCTTCACAAGTCAGTGGAGTAAACAGACCTCCACCCAATCAAGAAGCCTTTACAGTGGTAAACAATGAGAAAAAAGGCAAGAACAAGGGACGTTAGACACTGAACAAAACATTTTTAATCTTAGTAAAAAGGAGTTTACAAGAGATGAATTAGATGTACTAAAAAGAGGTTTTACATTTATGCCAGAATTTAGGGCCAGTATCACAAATACTATCTTGGATTTCAAGTTGTTTGTTTGGAAATTGAACCTGAAATATATTTGTCATAATATACCTGACAAGAGAATAAGTCAGTTTAGTAAAAGTAGTATAGTAAACCCTCCTTTGATTAATACACTTAATACATTTGCTACAGTGTGTCAAAGTGAACTTTATGACATTTGTAGAGAGGATAAGAAAGGACAAAAAAAACAAAATTATGATAAAAGAAATGGAAATTTCAGACACAGGCAGAAGAATTAAGGCTTTTAAGGACTTATAATAATCTTAGATATATGAAAGCAGGCAAAGGACAAAGATTAATAGTTATGGAAGTTACTGATTACAACAAAGCAATTGAGACTATGTTGTCTGATTCAAGCAAATACAAGAAGGTGTCTAGAGATTATGTTAGGAGAAAGTATCAGGATATTGACTTAATTTTGTTAGATTTATTACATCAACAGTATATTACGATATAATTGTTTGATTTTTTTTTAATGGTGGAACAACCACAGCTAGGAATTCTTTTTGGAATTCCGAAAATACATAAAGATGCTATACACCCACCATTTAGGCCCATTGTTTCGGCTCCCTTTACTAAAACATCTAGAGTTTCCATATATTTGCACAAAATACTGACTCATATTGTACAAGCTAGTGATTGGTATTTAAAGGATTTGTGGATGCTTTTAAATGAACTTAAAAATATATAACTTTCAAGGAGATGAGACTTTACTTTGTACTTTTGATGTGTGCTCTCTATACACTGCTATTGAACAAACTGAAGGGTTAGAATTTAGGAGATTATATTTAAGCAAATGTAGATCTTCCTTGAAACAGGATATTTTTGTCATTTGCCAACTTATGGAACTTGTGTTATTTAACAATT
Organism: Protopterus annectens; assembly: GCF_019279795.1. NCBI lineage: Eukaryota > Metazoa > Chordata > Ceratodontiformes > Protopteridae > Protopterus > Protopterus annectens. The sequence goes on along the minus strand of NC_056748.1, from coordinate 290,544,749 downwards.
TCTTCATGTTTGGGGAAGGAGTTACCAAAAAATTGAGGGAGTAGCAGTGGGTGCACATGTGGCACCAGTGTTTGCTAATTTAGTTATGTGCTGGTGGGAACAGGAATTCTAAAGAAGTTGGATGGTTTTAGGTTTATCAAATTTTATAAAAGATACACAGATGATTTGTTTTTCATTTGTGGTAATAATAGGGAGGAACTTAATAGAGTTCTTCATAGAAATTAATAACACTGGGCCTTGGCTTAAGTTTACAATAGATAATATAGGAGTAAAAACACAGTTTTTGGATGTTGAGATACAAATAGATGTTGATAAGAAAAAATTTGACAGTGTCATTTACAGAAAAGACACTTTTATGAACAATTATCTACATTATTATAGTTTTCACCCCAAGTTAATGAAGACAAATGTCTTTAAAGGGCAAGCCATTAGAATCAGTAGGATGACAAGTGATGATAGATTTTTCAACAAGGAATTGGAGGCTTTAAAACAATTGTTCAAGGAATGTGGATATCTGATAGAATAACTTAATAGCATTTCAGAATATGTAAGTTCAGAAAGAAAAGGTTTTCACCTACTATAAGGACAGGTTTTTCCAATACTGAACAATGATGTAATAATGAAGAAAAAGTTGAAAAGAATACACTCTGTTGTTCTTTTCCTGTACCTATGGGTACGGATGGATATAGAATTAAAAATAGCATTAATAATAATTGGAAGATAATTCTTGGTAATCAGGATTTAAGTGATATAGTGGGTACAAAACCAAGTTTTGTTACTAAGAGAACTAAAAATTTAAACCAATTGCTTGAAAACACTACAAAAACAGATTACACTTGTAAGGATTACAAAAATTTGGAAACCTTTCCGTGTTCAAACTGTTCTCAGTGCAGATATATGATGGCAGTACATAGCCATCATTTCAAACATTTGGATTTTGCATTAACTTCCAAAGGCCACTATAACTGCAAAAGTCAAGAACTAGTGTATTTAGCTGTTTGTTCGAATTGTGAACAATTTTATGTAAGGAAAACCATTAGAAGATTAAATGATAGCATTAGAGAACATTTGTTGGTGATAAAGAAGATAGATCTTACTAATGCTTTATCCAAACATTCACTGCAGTGTATAGATTTTAGAAAGTTCACTTTATTGTAGTAGAAAAAGTGGATAAAATTAGGTTTATAGGGAGTTACAATAACTATTTAGAGAACTTGGAGTTAAAGTGGCAATTTGTTCTAAGAGCAGATGTAGCTCCAGGTTTAAATGACAATATTTCTGTCAAAAGGTATTTAAAATATGTTAGTAATTGTTTATGTTTCAATAGGATTTTTTCAAATCCACTTTTTGACTGTTCTACATTTTATTTACAGTTAAAGTTATTTTTATATTGAGATAGTAAGTGTAAGGTCAGGAGTTTAAAATGATGTATAAAACATTTTTATTAATGTATACTTTTAAATAATGGTTTGATTATGATGTCATAATTGATGCTGTATAAAAGGAAGTGAAGTAGTAGATGTGATTGTTCTGAGGAAGTCTTGTAATAAATGAGACAAAAGAACTTAATACAGTTGGCTCTCTGTTTCAGTGTGTTTTGTTTTTGATTCATGGCAAGTGCCGTTTTTGGTTTTGAAAAATAGCAAAATTTGCCACAAACTTCTCCTTCTGCACCCACCACTGTCAGGCCTTAAAACAGCTTTCCTAGCTGGAACTCCCTAATACCTTATCTCTAAACCAACTTCTTCTAGCTCATCAAATGCTGAACCAGCCTGACAAAACTCTAGTCTTACAAGACCTGATCACCTTCTACTCCAATAACCGAGAACTTAGATCCACTAACAAGGCACTAATCACAATCTCCAAAAGTCATTACAGCTCTGGTAACTCCCTGTATTCTAGCAACATTGCCAAGACTTGGAACTCACTACCACTACAAATCAGATTACAACCTAACAAAACCATCTTCAAAAAACAGCTCATTTCCCACCTAAACAACTCCTGGACATTCAACTGCCCAGTACCTGGCTGACATATTCTAACTCCTTTCCCCTACCCACTATCCAACCTCCTCTTTAAAACTCCCACAGATGGACTATATATTATCACACATTACGTGTAACTGCCTAGCACCTGGCTGACATATTCTAACTCCTTTCCCCTACCTACTATCCAACATCCTCTTTAAAACTCCCACAGATGCACTATATATTATCACACGTTACTTGTAACTGCCTAGCACCTGGCTGACATATTCTAACTCCTTTCCCCTATCCACTATCCAACCTCCTCTTTATACCTCCCACAGATGCACTATATATTATCACACATTACTTGTAACTGCCTAGCACCTGGCTGACATATTCTAACTCCTTTCCCCTACCCACTATCCAACCTCTTTAAAACTCCCACAGATGCACTATATATTATCACATGTTACTTGGAACTGCCTAGCACCTGGCTGACATATTCTAACTCCTTTCCCCTACCCACTATCCAACCTCCTCTTTAAAAATGCCACAGATGCACTATATATTATCTCATGTTACTTGTAACTGCCTAGCACCTAGCTGACATATTCTAACTCATTTCCCCTACCCACTATCCAACTTCTTCTTTAAAACTCCCACAGATGCACTATATATTATCACACATTACTTGTAACTGCCTAGCACCTGGCTGACATATTCTAACTCCTTTCCCCTACCCACTATCCAACCTCTTTAAAACTCCCACAGATGCACTATATATTATCACATGTTACTTGGAACTGCCTAGCACCTGGCTGACATATTCTAACTCCTTTCCCCTACCCACTATCCAACCTCTTTAAAACTCCCACAGATGCACTATATATTATCACACGTTACTTACCAACTCACTGCCGCCTACTCCCCTCTGTCCCATCTATACCCATTAACTCTCCCATAGACTAAGTTGAAAAGCTTTCCCTTAAAATGTCAGTGCACCTCACATGAACTTGTCTATCTTTCTTTTTTAGTTTTCCTCTCTTGTCTTCTCTTCAGTACATCTTCAAGATTATCTCTATTAAACATACTGTATTAACCATCATATGTTATTACCTGCTATACTTTTAATTGTATGTCTAAATCTTTATGCTTATGTAAATATCTTATGCAATCATATGTTATCTGCTGTATTTTTATAAGTGAATGTGTAAACCACAATGCTCATGTAAATGTCTTATGTACAGTATGTTAGCAATTGTTCTGGAGCTTTTCTCCCCAGGCCTCAGCTGAAAACAGACAGCTCTCTCCAGTTGGGCCTCCCTGATAAACAAATGTAAAATAAATACAAATAAATAAAAAATGTGTATAGTTAGGGTTAGGGTTAGCATGCATTACTAAGGTAGAGCATGAAGAGTGAATCATTGGGTGTTAAATGTATGAAATTAAAGCTAGGAGCCAGACTCCAGGTTTGATGGGTGAGATAGATGGCTTCCACGCTGTCTGAAGGACATAGCTAACAAAATGTAGTAAAGGACACAGAAGGAAAAGAGATGGTAAGAAAAGGTAATAGGAGTAATAAAATGAGAATGAAGAGGAGAGGGAAGTAGAAGGGATCAGTAAAGTGTCAGTCCATTGGGACAGCAATCCTACTGATGCTGGCATGACAGAAGAATGGCCGGATGTATTTAAAGCTATAAGCTGTCAACTAGATTCATATTATATAGTTCAGGGTTTGATTCCTCACACCCCCAGTTGATGACTCCATGACTCTGAGTGAGCCATTTAAGCAGATACTGCTTCTAGGATGCCCATGGAAAGATGTTAGAGCCTGGTGGGTTTATATGGTTAACACATGTATTAAAAAGACAATAACAAGCAAAGTCACTTGTAGGCCTGAAAAGGCAGGCTGCAAAATAAAAAAATAAAATAAAATAATTTTACAGGTAACAGTAATTTCCTAGGCAGGATGCCAAATAAAAAAAAATTACAGGTTACAGCAACATCTGTCACTTACAAAATCTGTAGTTGCTTTAAAAGAATGTGTTAAATGTGCAGAAATCAGGAGCCAAACTATCATCTGTTTTAGAGATTTTCAAATAACAGCAACATGGACTATAGGTGCACTTGTTAATTTATTTCATCGAAGTATAAAGAATGACTAACCAATGAGTAACCCTGGTTAGAAAGCAATCGTATGATAGCGTAACTTGACTGACAGCTAGCAGCTCCAAGGTAACGACAGCACGTTACATGTGTCAAGACACAGATGCCCTGCAGTGATGATTTTAAAAAAGTTACTAATACACAGAAAGAAGTACTCAAAGCAGTCTGCACAAAGGACTCACAAGCCACTCACCTAAATGAACCTTAAGCCAAAAGCTTTACAACGTCTCAAACTACATGCAATGAGCATTATGTTACCTTTTGGGGAAAGTTTTCTACTACTAAACCCATATTGTCATTGAGTTTACAGTTAGACAGAAATGAAAGTGCAGACAGTGTTAAAAATAGACTCTTGGCTCATCTCTGCAGATACATGATGTTATGATTAAGCAGTGTTCCCCTGGCAGGAAGATGATTATTCATATTTCACTCATAGTGGAGGGAGGGAGTTACTTGCTCATGAAAGCTAAACTAAAGCAACTCTTCACCCAAGAGTAAAAACTGAATTTAACCCTATTGCGGTATACTGCTATAATACAATGGGATTATTTTAAAGATAACAATCTTACCTTTTCAAAATAAGTCACTCTGTATAAAACAATCTCTTCTACCATTACATCTGTCTGCAGTGATCCAACTCAGTTCAGATAACATACTGATGTATTGCATACGCTCTTCTCAATGTACAAAGTGACAGATGCACAGTACATTATCTGGCACCAATATAAGCTTGGCAGCTGAATAAAACTATACAAGTAGTCATGCTAAGTTTTTGCACTTCCATATTTTTAGTGTTGAAACAAAAGAGATAAGTCAATCTGAAACACAATTCTATTCTAAGTGGGTCACAAAAAAGATGATAAATAATTTTTTTAACACACAGCATTGAAGAAAAATGACAGCTAATGTCTGATTTTTGTTTTTAAATCCATACTGTTCTGTTTCAGTGTGGCTAACAAATTTTTTTGTTGCAAATACCACATTTTGCCATCTAGCTGTGTAACAAAGAAGAGGGCTTATTAGGATACAAGCCTTTTATGTGGCCTTCCTAATTCATTGGAGAAAATCAAATGGTGGCTGTAAGTCAGCCAGCTTCTTGGTACAGAGGTATCAAGGTGATTGTAAACCAGATGTCCTGGGATTGAATAACAACTCAGATGCTGTAGGTGTCTGTAAGAGAGGGTGGGAATGAGTAGACAATGCCAACCTGCCCATCCAATGGGGAGGGACGACTTCTGCTCCCATAATGCTGGTGACATCCAGTGGAAGATAGGAGAATGTACCAGGATGCATTGCAAGAGTACAATACAGGAAGTGCCAAGCAGTACTTTGAGCTGCAGCTGAAACGAGGCTGGAAGCAAACGTATGCCTCTGGGCCTGGCATTCTGAATTTTACAAGAGCAGAATGATTGGTAGGGTAGCTGTGGGTATGAGTTTAGGGCATACACTCCCTATATGGATGATTTAATTCCCTGTAAGGGCTGTCAGTCATTACATGCACTGGACAGAATGAATGGACAGAGACACTGTTGCCCCTTGGTGTAGGTAGTGCATGGAATGAATGAATGAGTGGAGGGGGGGGGACTGACGTCCATCAGGAATATGGAAAGAAAAATGCAAACAAAAATCAGGACCATAGAAATAACAAGTCTTCTATACAAACTTCAGAACTAGTCACTGCTTTGCAGGCATTTTCACTCAAAAACTGTGTTCCTAAATGAGTAATGCATCACTCATGCCAATATGCCTACTTGGAATTGAGTAAGGAGAAGTTGCTGAGTGGAAGAAGCTTAAAAATTAATGGAATGACTAGGAAATTCCTCAAACAATAAAAGGCATCATCCCTCCTCTTCCATGATTTACATCAGGATCGAAGTTCAAGTACTCCAGCCTTAAAGCTAGTGTGGGATGACTACGGACACTTTGTAAGACATTCAGCATAAAGCTAGTGTGGGGTGACTACAGACATTATGTGAGACATTCATCATAAAGTTAGTTTGGGATGACTACGGACATTCTGTGAGACATTCAGCATAAAGCTAGTGTGGGATGACTATGGACAGTCAGTGAGACATTCAGCATATAACTAGTGTGGAATAACTATGGACACGCCGTGAGACATTCAGCTTGTTTACTATGGAAGGTATACTAAATACACTGCTGATGCAAGAACTTGTCAAAAAACACAAAATAAACTGCAGAACAGGAACAATGAAACACCACAGGATCTAAACCAGCAAATAATTTATTCTGGTACCTCAGCCTTTTACCTTCTTGGAATAACTTAATTTAACAAATTCTATCCAATTTATATACCAGGCACTTTGAATCACCAAATAAGGCACCATCAATTAATTAAAAGTATTTGAACACTTAAGTTATAATGACAAAAAATTATCATGAATTGAAAATTACAAATATTAAATACATGTAAATCCAAAAATTCCCATCTTTGTTATAAAGAACTTATAACCTACATAGTTATCATCATATAAAATATATATATATTTTTGTTGTAATATCTTAATTTATATAAATATATCCTGTAGAAAAAAATATATTAAACATGTTATATACTTATATCGACAAATTACATATATAACAAAACCTTTCATGATGTTACATAGTCATTTATAACGTTATATTACTATCTAAATTCATCCCTCTGGGGTACAAAGTTTGATCATTTATGATCATTCTGCAATCCAACCTATACAATCCACTTTTGAAATTCCCACCATTAGTGACATTAGGTCATGCTAAAACACCAAAGAATAAACTATTTGCCAAACCCCCATGTTTAGATATAAAATGTCCTGCTACTGGCCTGTCCATGTTCCGTCTCCTTATATCCCTCAAATGTTTCAACAGACGCACCTTGACTTTCCTCTTTGTTTGCCCAGTGTGAGACATTCAGCATTAAGCTAGTGTGGGATGACTATGGACACTCTGTGAGACATTCAGCATAAAGCTAGTGTGGGATGACTATGGACAGTCAGTGAGACATTCAGCATAAAGCTAGTGTGGAATGACTACGGACATTCTGTGAGACATTCAGCATAAAGCTAGTGTGGGATGACTATGGACAGTCAGTGAGACATTCAGCATAAAGCTAGTGTGGGATGACTACGGACATTCTGTGAGACATTCAGCATAAAGCTAGTGTGGGATGACTATGGACATTCTATGGGACATTCAGCATGAAGCTAGTGTGGGATGACTATGGACAGTCAGTGAGACATTCAGCATAAAGCTAGTGTGGGATGACTACGAACATTCTGTGTGACATTCAGCATAAAGCTAGTGTGGGATGACTATGGACAGTCAGTGAGACATTCAGCATAAAGCTAGTGTGGGATGACTACGGACATTCTGTGAGACATTCAGCATAAAGCTAGTGTGGGATGACTATGGACATTCTGTGGGACGTAAAGCATGAAGCTAGTGTGGTATGACTATGGACACTCCGTGAGACATTCAGCATGTTTAAAAGCTAGTGCAGGATGACTACAGACACTCCTTGAGACATTCAGCATGTTTAAAAGCTAGTGTGGGATGACAACGGACACTCCATGAGACATTCAGCATGTTTACTATGGAAGGTACAATGATAACAGACAGCACTGTCACAAGCACATCCAAGACCATTAACCCATAAAGATGAATGTGGAAGGCTTGAGGCAATAAAGATAAGATGGTTATGAGCACCTTTTGCTGAAATGAAATGAAAATATTTTCTGTGGTGTCTGTGAAACAAATGGCTCTGAGAAGCTTGCTGCAAAATCAGATGTGATGCTTAAATGTTGGAACTGGATAGCTGATTTGATAAGGAAGTAAGACTTTATGAGAAAAAAGTACATAGTGGGTAAATGAGGCATGGGGTTATTTTTCTGTAATCGTTTTTTAAAAAACTTTGGTTTTGATATGTTGTTAAAGGGCAAGACTGTCATTCAAAAGAGACAGAATGCAGCTGAACATGCATCCATATCACCCGCAAACAACAACATGTCTTGTGACTGTTATCTTTTGCAGCTGTAGGCTAATTGTTTTGCAGAAGATCAAAAATAAATGCCTGAATATCTAGTTAAGCAAAATCACAAGAACCATCAGTAAGAATAGCCAGTACGCATATAAACACAAAAGTGATAGAAAGGTTTTGTAAAACCTAATTGATGCTCAAAAAAACTAAACAGAGGCACAAGCAGCAGTAATAAAAAACAAATAAATAAAGAATTACATTTTGAGCGACACTTGCAATCGGTAAAGTATGTCATATTTGCAGATTTTTAGGTCATGCTCCATATGTTTATTTAAATGAACTTAAATGTGTAAGTAACTTTATACAAAATGTGACAAAAAAGACTGCAAACATTGACAAGGCTTTTAGAATACTTGAAAATGAAAGCAGAGTGAGAAACATTAACATAGCTGGGCAACAATATGTTATCCTCTGGAATTTTCTGTCTAAGATATGGGATCTGACTCTAATTCAAAATAAATCAGCACAAGAATGGGAGATTGACAAGAACACGACTTCAGTTTAGTCACACCTGTCCATGTTGCAGTTTATGTACTGGCGCACATTTATCTGTGTATGAAGTTAACAGCCATTCAAAATAAATAAGATGTCAGAAACCACCTCAACTGCGACATGTAAAATGAGTGACATGAGCATCAAAAGGAAAAAGAAAAACTTATCTTGGGCAATTCCATACTTAGGATGTTAGAATAGATCAGAAGGCTATGAGAAACCTAGTTCACTGTTTCATTCAATGGCTGAGACGGAGAAGGAGACATTCTTATTATCACTGGTGCAACCGCACACGGTAAGGTGCTGAATGTTACTACTGCTCATATGGAATTGAACGGTCTGGCTCAGAAACATTTAGGAAAGGTGTAGTAATCTGCAAAACTCTAAAAAAGCATCAAAAAGACATACACCGCTTGTATTTCCCATACCTCTCAGCTGTACAAATTTTCAAATAATGTCCAGATTTTTGCCTTAGATTTGTGGTCCATTTTTCATAAAATTGTGGCTGTCTGGCAAATTAGTGGCAAATCATTAAAGATTGAAGTTAGAAAATAAAGACAGACATTTGAGTTTTAGACTTCATACCCTTCAGAAAATTCATGTTAATGCAAAACTTGTTATTCTATCAATGTTCTTAAGTTGGTAAGAACAATATTTCAAAATTGTCCCTATTTGTAGCACTTTTTTATAGCTTTGTCCAGATTTCTTACTCTGACGTTAATAAGTATCATTCCAGGCTATTCCTCAGTTGGCTTGTAGTATTAGTGGTTGAACAGAAAGCACACTCATCTTTAGTGATGTAAAATGAGAAAGCTGTAGATTCTATTCCTAATCCAGGTACTTGGAGTAACTTCCCAAAACTGACATTGTATTTTAGCATAAAGGGGATGCTGCTGCTGAGTGTGACAGCCACTAGATGAGACATTAAACAGAGGTTCCATCTGCCTGAGTTGGTGGCAGCCCAGGTTAGTATAAAAAATCCCACAGAATGTATCCAAGGCATTAAGAAGAGTTTTCTGATGCCCTGTCCAAATTTACTCTAGTCAGTATAAATACCACCTTGTGTCTCCCCAGAAAAGAAAACACTAACCTAGAGGAACTGACCTGGTTTAATAAGAAAATAAATCAATCCCAGAGGTAGCTGCTTTACTGTGGCATGTGTGATAATTAAATGCTCAGCAGCATTGGCTCCAACATATGGTTGACCAACTACTAAAAACCTTAGCATCTTACCTGTGCAGGGAGATGATGATCTACCTGAAGAAAATGCAAGACTGTACTAATGGGATAACATTCATCTTCCTCTAGAAGGGAACTAAGATCATAAAAGACAGGATTAAATGTTTAAGCATCAAGCCTTTAGTGCAAAGAGGGGTCACAGAAACCCATTAGGGAATTCCTTACCTTTCCTCTGAGAACATGAAAATAATTAATGATCTAAACTCTACATGAACAAGCAATTTAAGGATATCTGTGAAATAGGAAAATGATCCACAGAATCAATATGCATAATTTAGAAAGTGAAAAAATTAAAGAAACTTGGAAATACAAAGCATCATTTCCAAGAGTCTAGACAAAAATCTGACTGATCTAATAGCATACTGACAGGTAAAGCAGTCTTGATATTGTAGCAGTAATAATGTGGATGTGAGTATGCTCAGATTCACAATGCTGGAGACAGGGAAAATGAAAAAAATACAGGGGATGTTTAAGGGGAACAGGGGAGATTAAACATACAGAAAATGATCTGTACTCCTCCTGCTAATGCCCTATCTCCAGATATCTGTAGACTTCTTAAAGACTCACTGACCAGACTGGAATTATATAAAGGATAATAGAACTGATCTGGTTACTGTCACTAGTACAACTGCCTGAAACCCTCAAAAGAAAACTGAACAACACTGTCTGTGAGTTCAATAAAAAATGTTACAATTATGAAAAGATGGTATGTTCCCTTATAAAATTTTAATTACAGCAGTACGTTTTACTTAGAATTAATACAATTTTTTTTTATTTCAAATCATTTCAGGATTCTTTATGTATGTCTTCTTTATATACTATTTTCCTTTTGTGAGTTATTACATATAAGAAAATATATTTTACCTTAATTTTTGCTAGACATTTAAACAATTTTTTCAAGTTTCGACTTTTTGATCTAGAAAATATACTGATTATGTGATGGATAATTTTGTACTGAAAATGTGTCAGTTTCATTGACAATGAACTATACTTAGTCCACCATGTATCTACTAATGATAGGAAATCATTTTATCTTACCACACTGACTACAGGGGCTATATCTTCTACATCAAGCTTGCAATAATACTCAACATGGTGTGTGGTACTCTGTAAATAACACATGCCCAGGGTTGCTCTGAGGCCCAGATCTGCATACAGGGGGTCTCTACAGCCCTGGAAGGGTGCTACATATACAGTAACACACACCCTGGAGGGCATTATTGTGCTTACAGAATGTGCTATCTGTACAATTGCTGTGTTTCACTGATTTATTTTTTATTAATATATTATTATAATTCCTTCCCCTAATGTTTCAGACCTGCTGTAGTATGTGCAAACGGTGGAGAAATTATTTTATATCCAAACTGTACAATTTTCAAAAAATGTCCAGACATTTACCTTACTCACAAAATTTGTGGGTGTGTTAGCAATAACTGGGGAAAGAAGTCATCAAATAATGACATAGATTTGAGTTTCAGACTTTATTTCCTTCAGAAAATGCATGGTAAAACAAATATTTTTATTCTAGCAACTTTTTTAACTTTATAACATCAATGTTTAAGATCTGCTCCTATTTTGTGCCTTTGCCCCCCCCCCCCCTTTATTTTAGGCTTTATCCAGATTTCTTAAGCTAAGAGGATGAGAGGTATGCATACCTCTTAACTGCTGCTGCCATTACTCAGTCAATCTCATTCTCTCTCTTGCGTGCAAACTCACTTCCACTTTTAAGCACACAAGCATGCATGAGCCCACAGACGCAGTCAGAAACATGAACACACACACACACACACACACACACACACACACACACACACACACACACACACACACACACACACACACACACACACACAAATTTTTCTTTCTTTTTTAAATGTATCTTTTCATTTTGTACTCGCTAAACAAGAAAAGCACTGCTTAGTGAATGTAAAATAATAGCTTTATTGAGCTTACTCTCATTTTCTATTTTTTCAGTTTTTTTTTGTTTTTAAACTTTACTCTCAGTAAACAGCAAAAGCACTGCTTAGCGAGTGTAAAATAATGGCAGCTGTTAGCTTTGTTACAGTCTGAGCTCCACGGCAGCTTAATATGTTGCTGTGAAGCAGTGGACACATTTTTCAGTACCTGTACATTAGCACCCTGTTGGGTCCCTCGTTTTATAAGGGAAGTTATTATCTAGTCCTCCCTTATCGGACCCATGATAGAATATAATGCCCCTTTGGTATGTATTTGTCTAAACATATGGCTCAGCTAAAAACAAAGCAGTGTTTCTTCACAATGAATATCAAGGGTGCATCTTCCAGGATCCTTAAACCACTTTATCTCTTCTCTGTTTCTTATAGACTTTAGATAGGGGTGGAGGACATTTGCCTCACTGACAAACCTCAAAGTATCCAGTCCTACGTGATCTCCTACACATTCACAAAACAAACAACACATTAAACACCCATTCAAAGAAACTAAAATTCCATCATAGCATAACTAGTGCCTGGTGGTGAGATAGATATCACTTTCAAATAATCCATCATTTTTGTGGAATAAACTTCCCCCTACATGTAAAATAAAGTAGCTCCCTGGCCTTCTTCTAAATTTACCCTGGACAAATGGATGGAAAACAATAAATTCTCCCATGGTCTAGCCCCTTAAACCCTCTTTGAAAGGTAATAAATTAGGTCATAGGTGTATGATACTGATGAAATGGGATCATGAGATAGGCAAACACAGGACCTATCTGATCAACAGCCTATAATGAACCTATGAACCTAAAAAGCTTCCTGAATTTCATCCAATTGATAAATATTTTGAAAAAAACACTGTATTTCACTAAACTATCAATATGCACATATTCTATGAGAGCAAGAAGTGATATGCGAAGATAAGTTTTTAACTGTACCAAACAAAGTACTATAAATTAGTCAGTGGATGATGTTGTGTAGTGGCAAAAAGAAACACACAGCTGTATCATTATATTCAGATGTCCACTCAGTAACATTTGAGTTACCCAAAGAAATCATACAATGCTAAGTACAGACTTAGTAACAAAAAGCATTATAAAATAGTTATAAAAAGTCTCACATAGCTTCTTCAATGAACCAAGCAGATTCTGAACTTTAAAGTCACATTCACTGCACCCTTTTTTATGTACATTTATTACTATTCTATTTTTGCTCAGTTTGTGGCTAAAACTGACCAATCAGACCATCTCACTCATCCAGTTACCAGAACATTAAATAACATATATATATTTTGTTACTTTTGTAATTTTGAACACTTCTGATTGACTGCCCACCTAGCATGAATTCCACAGAGTTAAGACTGTGCTTTCCTGTCTTACAGCCATCATGCTATGAATGTTTTAAATCCCGGACAACACATTAATGCATATCAAACAATCAAGTCAAACAGGCAATTTTAACTAAAATTTATTTAAAGAAATTAAATGAAACTGCGGTGGTGGTGCTGCGGTAGCATTGTCACCTCACAGTAAGATGCTGTCCGGTTCGATTCTCAGCTAGAGCGTCTTCTGCGTGGAGACGTGCGTGAATGGGCGTGCCTTCGTTGAAGGTTGTGCGTCAGGCCTGGCAAGCCGGTACATAAAAATCAACTGTCAATCATTAGCGGACCGGAGTTCCGCTGTGGCGACCCCTAACCGGGAAAAGCCAAAAGACACAAACAAACTAACAAAATGCATATTGTTCAGTGTACCATACTGTCAGAGGTAACAAGTATCAAATACAAACATAAGAATTCTGCCATGTCTAAAAGTTTATAACAACAGTAAAGTAATTGATTGCGCAGTAAAAGAGTCAGTCATAAAACAAACATAAAATGATGGCAAATTTGCCAAAAGTGCAAGATAGGCTAGGTCTTTTCAAAATGAACACACCACAAAATGAAAAGAAACAATTGTGGAGTCAGCTGAAATATTTGGAATTCAATTGTTCAGTGAAATCAGATCAATTTGTGACGTCAGCTAACATCTGCAGCAACTCATCTGCCAAAAGGAACCAATTTGGACTTTAATTTGGTGAAGTCACATGTAGAACACCCCAAACAAATAAACTGAAAACCATGAATAATAAACAATGGAAGACAGGCTGACCACAAGTGAGTGCTTCACAGCGATAGTGCAAAGAGAATGGGTAAAACTAGCAGTGATCAGTGATTGGCTAAACAATGCATCAGGATTGATGATTGGCTAAACAATGCATTGAGATCAATGATTGGCTAAACAATGCATCAAGATGCTGCTTGAGAAGAACTCTCACCTTGGCAGGTCTGCTCCATAATATCCATGATGAATGAATTGTCATACTCATAATGCAGACTGAGAATAAACTATATTTAACTCGGTTCTCACATAGTCTCATTAACAAAAACTCTATAAAGCAGCCCCATATGCCCTTCTTGTTATATATGACAATGATTTACATACAAGTCAATAAATCATTCTCAACTCAACCATACTCAGGAGGGGACAAACATAGGTTCTGCCTAAGCATCCATACCTAATTAATGAAACAATGGGACCTGAAAATGAGAAAGTGCATCTGCTAAAGTGTTGACTTTTTTCTGTAGCATGTTTGCCTTTAAACACTAAGTTAATTTTTAAACTGTGCAGATCCAAACCCTTAATAATAACTGCACACAGATAGACTTTGATAATGTCTTACAGACAACAAGAACAACCACTTGAAAAACCATCCCTCTTGCCCCAAAGACACACCATTAAAGTCTCCCAGAAATACTTCCCAAATACATAGATTTTCCGTGACATGGCTGGTCATGTTAACCCAGTGATATTTCTGCTTGCTTTTCATTAACATGTTTGCAAATTATCTGTTGAACATCCTGCTTGGAGTAACTGTCCTACAAGCAAATTTAAATTAGCCTAAAAGTTCCATTGCTTCCTTCACCCAGACCTTTTTCTTGTCTTCGAAATCATTAAATGCTTTCTTCAAACATATGGCTAGTCAGTAGGCAATCAAAAAATGGAAGTGTCTGCAACTATCTCCAGCCCAAGAAAACGTGACTCTATACTGGCTTCACCAGTTTGTCTGCCACTAAGGGGGCCTCTCGTTCTTTGCTCAAGAACAAGAAGGCTAATAGACCTTCTTCTTCACCACCTGAACCTTCTCTTACTATTAAGAAATTCTCTAGGTACTAACTGCAGCCTTACGGGGGGGGGGGGGTGCTGTTTCACAGTATGAAAATAAGCCCCTCCAGAATGAGTCCTTAAAAGGGGCCAGCAATCAACCTGAACAGGGATTAAGCAAAAAGTGAACTCTATAGCTTACAGAGTCATGGATCTGGAAACCTGCCTATTACATTGATAACATCATCCAAAGTGGCATAATGCCCTTTGGAATCTGATTCACCTATGCTACAAATAACAGATGCCCCGGGGGGAAGGATAGATAGTGTATCAGTCTGTGCTCCCACACTTTCTTTTTGGTGCTAAACCCACAGGAATATTCTAAAATGTAAACAGGATGGACTCTGAAAAGGAACCAACTTCTAACCTGCCAAAACCTCTTTCCCAATTTAATACTAAAGTATCTGCTGGAGTCATCTCAATATGAAGATATTGAAAATATTAACATAGGCCCTTGAAAATTAAGAATATCCAGATAAAATATGCATAGCTAATTAACATAAAATATGTATATAAAATGTGTACATCTAATTAGCATAACATATGTATATAAAATGTGTACAGCTAACTAGCATAAAATATGTATATAAACATGTACATCTAATTAGCATAAATATGTATATAAAATGTGTACATCTAATTGGCATACATGTGTATATAAATGTGTGCAGCTAATTAGCATAAACATGTATACCAAATCATACTCATTTCTTCCTGCTCCCTGTAGGAATGTGAAATACTATTCAGTAACATGCTTAAACAATGAGAGTGACAAAAACGATGGAAAAATATAAGCACATTGTCAAAGAGAAAATGTAAAATCTAGACACCTTAATGAACTTTATTGCAAAATTGTACCAGCAAGGTCATTTATTTTTGCTTCACAAAAAGGGAAATGTTAAGATGGGTACTCTCTTTCTTTAAATTATTGTAGCCACTAGTATGTTGGTCATGTAGTGCAATTTTCCGTGTACTAGACAGCTTGAAAAATCAAATGTGATGAAGGGGATTCAGAAAACTCACTTTTTTATGCAACTATCCTAGCAAGAGAGAGGAGAAGTGGAAAATAATTGACAGGCTTCAAAGTGAAACACCAATGGAAACAGCATTAAGGAATGTCAGAGATTAAGGAAGCATATTGAAATTCCTTAGATCTGCTACCAGCTTAATCTCACACCCCCTTACTTGTACCTTCCTCCCTTTCTTTAACCTCCCTGCTCCCCTAGTTAGGGAGAAAGGACAAACAAACTTAGCAAGCTCAATAGTAACTTCCCAGAACAAAGCAGTATTAACTTCCTGTATATATTATGCACTCACTTAATGCAAATCAATAAAGCACTTCTTCATATCTTGACTTAATAAATTACCTGCAGTATGAATAGAACAAAGGAAATATGTCATTATTTTATTTTTGATAAAACTTCTGCACTAATATTAACTAATACTAGACTGAACCAATTAGAATGCCACCAACTAAAAAAAAAAAAAAAAAAAAAAAACACATGGTGCAGCAAGCATTGTCGCCTCACAGCAAGAGGTTCTCTGGTTCAATTCTCAGCTGGAGTGCCTTCTGTATGGAGTCTGCATGTCCTCCCTGCATTTGTGTGGGTTTCTTCCGGGTACTCTGGTTTCCTCTCACATTACAAAGACATGCATCTGGAGTGTTTCTCCCTGGGCCACTGCTGAAAACTGGATTTGTTCCAAGTTGGACTTTTCCAGCTAACAAATGTTAAAAAAAAGAATATATATATATATATATATATATATATATATATATATATATATATATATATATATATGTGTGTGTGTATGTATCCCTATCAGTTGATCAAGTTTTCAGAAACTCAAAATTCATATTGGTTAGCACCTAGGATGCTGCTCTAGCAGGGGTGCTTTTCCAGGATTTCTTTGTTTACTCTTTTAAGTAAACAAATGGTTTCCTTAAAATATGTTGAATGAATACAGGAAAAATCAGATGAGTAAGACAAACTGTGAGAAAAGGAAGAAAAAAGTAATCTGGATTGTGTAGTTAGACTATGATGGGGCACTGGGTGGTGTGGGGGGGCACTGTGGAGCCCTTTTGCCTAGGGCACCAGCTGACCAAAGGCTGGCCCTGTTGGTGAGACCATATGATCAAATTTTTGAAAACTCAAAGCTTTAGAATGGAGATCGCAGAACAGTCAGAATAGGGATATTTACCATTTTCCTCAATGTAATGTGAACTCAGAGGTGGTATATATAATTTGTAGGGTGGTTGCCCCCCATATAGGGGTTGCAGGGAGGCTTGCCCCACTGCAAAAATGTAAAAAAAGATATTTGTGTTTTTTTTTTAAATGTTTTGAGTTTTTGAAAATTTTATCATATTGTCTCACTGATATGAATTTTGAGTTTCTGAAAACTTGATCAACTGACATAGATCCATATATATAAATATATATAGATATATATATATATATATATATATATATATATATATATATATACATATATACATACATATATATAGATTATTCTTATAAGCTTCAAGGACATACCTCTGAATCGCTGGGCAAAGCAACAGATTGACACTTTTACTTTTCACCAAACTGGCAAATAAAATAGTCAACACTCCAATGCATATCCTTTGCCTGGCCACACCCTTACAAACTTTGGCACAGTCAGACAAATGCATTTATAAAGTATATTTATGCTGAGCTCTTCCCAAGCTTGGTTCGAATGTTCTGCTGTTTAGGTACATTTAGAAGTAGTTTCTCAGCCCATAAGATACGAACATTATTTTTACTACTACTGCTGTTTAAACACAGATAACATCAACAGATCTCCATTATAAGAGTTATTTCCCTAGTGTAATGCCTCAGCTACCTACAGAGAAGTTCCCACTTGCTTACCTATTTGTGGTCGAGTTGGAAGTGTGTGAGGTTGCAATTCATCACTCACATCTGCAAAGGTAGCAACTCATGAATTAAACTGCTCAGTGGAAATTGTTGACTGGGCCACTTCTGTTATAGGACCATTTTTTTCAGGTGCAGTTGTCAAATGTAGAGTTAGGTATGAATAGTACATATAAATAAAGATGGTGTGGAAGACTAATTCTCTCACTTGAGAAATGCAAGGGGACCTGCCCCAACAAAAAAATGCTTCTTTTATGTTTTTATTTTTCATGAGTGATACTATAACCAGTTCTGCTTGTCCAGTTGCAGTTTTACTCAGATATTACTTGAGGAAAAATAGATTTGTAGATATTCTAAGACCATTGTGTCTCATGACCATTCTCACTTTGCCAGTGCCGCCCATAAGACCATACCTCTTTTTCCATGAGAGTTATACTGGTCAATCACGTAGTACCCACCACATCTTGTTTACAATTAAAAGACAATAGTGAGCTTCACTGCTTAACATGCAGGGGAAGTTTATACCAGAGGTTTGGGAGGTGTTGGGTTATAAACTTGTTCCTCCATGTTTTAATTATCTGTTAGTGAGGATTTAGATCCTTGATTTTAGAATTAGTAGATATATTGGACTCGCAAAGAATCAGAATCAGAATCACATTTATTGGCCAACTATGCACGCATACAAGGAATTTGACTCCGGTTTCAGTGACTCTCCTAGTATGAATTACATAAATGACATACATACAACTATTAAGAACAAGACAAACAACATACATATAACTATTAAGAACAAGACAAACAACATACATGCAACTATTAAGAACAAGACAAACAACATACATGCAACTATTAAGAACAAGACAAAAAAGTAAATATACATATACATACAAGGTGCAAAGTGCAACTCAGTGCAAGAAATACTGAAATAAACTCTGAAAATAAAAGTATTAACAATATGTAAACAATAGTGCAGAATCCTCAGAGGCTTGGGAATATTAGCTTGGGCTAATAAGCTGAGTTAACTATTTATGAACTTGATGGCCTGTGGAAAAAAAAATATTCTTATATCTACTTGTTTTGGTGCGTATTAATCTATAACACCTGGCTGATGGTAAAAGTAATGTCTTTTGGCTTTTCCCAGTTAGGGGTCACCACAGCGGAACTCCGGTCTGCTAATGATTGGCAGTAGATTTTTATGGTGCCGAGTTGCTAGCCCAACACCCAACCTTCAAAGAAGGCACACTTGATGGTAATAGTTCGAAAAGATGGTGGCCTGGATGTGAAGGGTCGGTGATGATTTTCCCTGCCCTTTTCATGACTCTGGAATAGTACAGGTTCTGTAAGGAGGGCAAACTAGAACCAATGTTAATTTTGGCAGACCTGAATATTCACTATAACCTATTTTTGTCATGATAAGACAAAGATCCAAACCACACTGTTATGGATGAGCTGAGGAGAGACTCAGCGACTGCTGTATAGAACTGAATCAACAGTTCCTGTGGGAGGTTGAACTTCCTCAGCTGTCGCAGAAAGTACATTCGCTGTTGTGCCTTTTTTATGATGGACCTTACATTGGACTCCCACTTCAAGTCCCGGGAGATTATAGATCCCAAAAATTTGAATGATTCCACAACTGACACATCAGTATTAAATATAAAGAGGGGGGATAATATTGTAGTACCACTCCTAAAGTCCACTGTCCTCTCCACAGTTTTAAGAGTGTTCAGTTCCAGATTTCTCTGACTACACCAAAGGGCCAGCTGCTACACCTCCCATCTGTATGCAGACTCTTCACCATTCCTGATGAGCCCGAGTTGTATCGTCTGCATATTTAATGTTTGACAGAGAGGACCTTAGAGGTGCAGTCATTAGTGTAGAAGGAGAATAGCAGTGGGGAGATCACACATCCCTGGGGGTACCTGTATTGACTGTGCGATAACTAGATGTAAATTTCCCCAGTTTCACCTGCTGTTTCCTATTGGTTAGAAAATTGGTGATATATTGACAGGTGAAAACAGGAACAGAAAGCTGGGAGAGTTTCAGGTGAAGACGTTCCAGAATTATTGCATTAAATGCAAAGCTGAAGTCCACAAACAGAATCATTGCATATGTCCCTGGGTTGTCAAGATGTGGCAAGATATAGTGCAGGCCCATATTAACTGCATCATCCACTGACTGGTACTGTCAATAAGCAAACTGAAGGGGGTCCAATGAGGGAGCTGTAGCATCCTTCAAGTGGGCTAACCCCAGCCTCTCAAAAGTCTTCATGACCACCAATGTCAATGCAGCAGGCCAGTAGTCATTCAGTCCTGTTATAGTGGATTTTTTAGGCACTGGAATAATTGTGGATTGCTTGAAACATAAGAGAACTTCACACAGCTCTAATGATTTATTAAAAATCCAAGTAAAAACAGGAGGTCCAAGACAATAGGGGCTTTAATGATGCAGTAAGCAAGACAGATATTTCCCATCAAAAGTCTATAAAACACTGAATAAAGGTACAGTTATCAACCTCTGTTGGTGTCTCATGGATGTCATGCTTGTGATCTATGTTGTTAGGGCCCTTTGGGGTCTTTCCAATTGTTTTATATGTTTAGTGAGATATGCCCTGAAGGAGATGTTCTCGATAACTGACCTGATCAAAGCTGATTATAAGTGTGTCAATACCTCTTTAGAAGTTGATGATATTCCTTTAGCTATAAGTTGGGATAAATAAAAAAAAAAAATCCTGACAACAGGATGAGAGGAGGGGGTTGTCTTCCAAAAGAGATGATACTGCACTTTTTAGTATTTAGTTTAAGCCCATCATTTTTAGTACACTGAGAATTTACTAGGGGCAGTTCATTCTGGATGGTTTGTGTTTCATAAGGTGACTTAACAACAACCCTGAATTTGCAATCATCTACATATTTTGTTAGCTAGAGGCCGTGGCTCTCTGCTTTGAGATCTGAGAAGTAAGCACCAAAATGGAGAAGTCCTAGCACTGTTCCCTGAGGGACATCACCAGTCAATTCCATACTTTCTGATGAGACACCTGCAACTCGCACTGTGTAGGTTCTGTCTTTCTAGTTTTCTATCCTTTTTACCATGTGTGAGTCAGTTTTTAAAGCACTTAGCTCTCTTGTATGATGCCAGAATGGGGAACAGCATCAAAGGCCTTAACCATATCAAGATACACTGCTATCACTTCATTGCCCTCATCTGCAGCATATGTAACGCCTTCAAAGAAATTTACCAAATTAAATAAAAAGGATCTACCCTTCACAAAGCCAGACTATTGGGAGTCAAGCCTAACAACATTCTCAATATCACAGTTTATGAGATTAATTATAATAGGTTCCTTGGAATTGCAGACAAAGCTTGTATGGCTGACAGATCTGTAATTACCCAGATATGTTGTAAGGCCACCCTTATGGAGAGGCATCACCACTGCTCTGTGCCAGTTATCAGGCAGAAAACTAGCATCAAACATAAGTAACGGGTTCAAGGAATGTGTCTGCAAGGAACCAAGGACAATATGAAGTAGTGCTAAAAGCAGTGTAGAAAACTAAACCAACATTGTGAGTTCAACAGAGCAGTCCTTGGATTGCAAGACTCTACATAGCCACCCTTATAGCATTTAGGTTTCTAAAAAATTTGGTCATCTGTGTATCACATCAGAGTCCATCCTACTTTCTGCCCCTTCTGACTGGTTCCAAGTCACATGACTTTTAAAATACTACCTGCATGGTTAAATATGTCGTCAGCTTTTGCTGTTTACATCTGTACTTCTGTCTAATGCCGAAAATAAAAAACATCATCCTGAATATACAAGCAACCAAAGTACTAATTCATAGAATTAAAATTAGGTGAGCTACCAGAGGGTCGAAGATGCTTTACAAATTCCACAGAATTATTTTCATAGCTGAAAGCAGTCACAGCCTTGTTAATAACTAGACGGTGCTTGAAATATACTTACATATAATTATGACTAGATTATTATATCTCACATCTGTCAGCCAATGAGATGGTTTATTTCTTCCTACATCTAAGAGTCTATGAAATAACTGGTGTATGTTTTTTCTGTGTGTCCTGGCTGGGTGGTCTGTCTAAATATATCACATGATAATTCAAGTATGAGTCTGCACCTGCAGTGCAGGAAAGGCATACTGGGTGGTCTTCTTCAGTACTTTTCTTACTTTGCTCACACTTTTGTAAGATCAGAAATAGCTTCTATAATTTGCCTTGTCCTATAGCTAGGACAAAGTATTTACAATTCTATACTTCAGCCTCAAAATTTTAAAAGTTGTCTAAATGCATCAGGAGCAGACCTGATACACAGATATCATTCTTCAAGCACATACTGCATCACTAAAACAAAACAAAACAAAGCCAAACAAAAATAAATAAATAAATAAATAAAAAGTAAAATACTACTTTCCCTTAAGAGTTTCTCTACATTTTTCCAAATTAGTTCAAAACCTGTGACGTAATAAACAGTTCTGTGTACTATTAATACACCAGCTTAATAATTTGTGTCTGTAATGGCTATTTGTGTCTGTAATGGCTAAGAGAAACAAATATGACCGTCTAAAAAAACTCCAGCTATACTCTGTGGCATATCGTCTACTCAGAGGTGACCTCTGCTTAACATACAAGGCCATGTCAAACCCTGAGCTGTTGGACATGCTCCACTTAAAGAAATCCCAATTCCTCAGAGCCACATGCTCCAGAGATCTAAACCTTATCATCACAATGAACAAAACATGCTGGAGGGATAGGTTCCTGACCCAGAGACTCCCCATACTCTGGAACAGACTGCCCATACATGTCAAGCAGAGCACCTCATTGGCCCTCTTCAAAAGGAACCTTGATGATTGGATGGGAGATAGGAAATTCACTCCGGGGATCAAGTCAGTCACCCTGCTAGACAGGGACCCAGAGAAGTAAATATCGTGGGAAGAAATTTCCGGGGAATTGTTATTGCTAGGCTTGCATAGGCCTTAGGGCCAATAGCCTAGTACCAACCTATGAACCTATATATTTTGCTGCATTTTTCTTAGATATGTCTCTCTTTGCAAATTTCTAGATTATTGTCTGCAACAATGCAGTTATGCATGTGCCAGTTGAGAGAGGGTGCATGTGCAAGTGTGTGTGTGTGCGTGTGTGTGTGTGTATAATATTTTACATTATTGTCATAGGTCACCACCACCACCACAGACCAGGTTTCACACATGACAAACGGGTTTTCTTCAATGCATAACCAGAACCTAGTCCTGCAACTATTCAAAGGGAAAGATGCGGGAACAAAAAATATATATATATAAATAATATAATATATATAAATAATATAATAACATATACATATATATATATATATATATATATATATATATATATATATATATATATATAAATGTGTGTGTGTGTGTTTGTGTACAAGTGCATATAGTGTGCATCTGTCACAATCAAGAAATGTCAACCTCTTAGCACAAGAAACCTGGACAAAGCCTGACAAAATGGGGAGACAAAGACCCAAAACAAGATCACATTTTAAATATTGTTCTTATAAACTTAGAAAGTTGCTAGCATAACAGGATTTGTGTTAACATGCATTTTCTGTAGGTTATGAAGTCTGAAACTCAAATGCATGTTGTTATTTAGTGACTTTTATCCTTAAATCATCCCAGTGATTTACCAAAGAAACACATTTTTTATGAGGAACAGGCTATAAATATGAGACAAAAATCTGGGCATTCTGCTAAAATAAGTGCAGTTGAAAAATATGATTTAAATCTACTATAAATTTTCAAAATCAACCTCAACAATCTCGGATGTGTCCAAGGAGATAAATACATATATATTAAATTGAACACATAGCACCACCTAGTGACACTATCCTAAAACTACATAAATATTCATCAAATTCATTGAATGTATATTGTTACATCATAGAATTTCATTCAAGCCTGGTGGGATCATCGCCCCTCAAATTAATAATCCATATTTTTTCTTTGTTATCCAATATCTTGGAAAACTTAAATTTGTTGGGTCCAACATAATTAACTTTATTGATACTAATGAACATATTGTAGCAAAGCACTACATTCCCTTTGGCATTTAAGATCTCCCAGAATAAACAAATGCTTTGTTTAAACATACAAGATGTTTATCTAACATGAAAAGCACTGCAGTCACATATACATAAATATAATGCTCCTTCAGTGGAACAAGGAATTAAATCCCTAATGTAAAACTTCTTGTACGTATTATGTGAAGTAAAAAACTTTACCTTGGCAAAACATTCACAAAAAATACAATTTCCACAAGGACCACTACCCATGATTTGTCACACAATGTGAAAATTTAACCTATGTATCTACAAGGATTTTTATATCCAGAAAAATGTTGTCCTATATTTATATTTCTTCTATAGGTAAAGGAGTATTTGTTGCCATAATAAAAAAAAAAATCTACCAGATTGCAGAACTAGCAAAAACCAGGTGAGCAATCCAAATGTGACCCACAAATTGAATTTACAAAGGGGTGATTTAATGACTGATTGCCTGTATCATCAGAGACATAGGTGCCAGACTAAGGGTGACTTTCTCATTACCCATCTATTGTAAACCACAGCTTGTTCAAATGGCTTCACAGTGGGATGATAAGAAGGTTAGAAAGAAGATTTACCAAAAGAAATTATTCAGAATGCTAAACATTAATATGTTCATTTTGTCTACAAAAAAAATATTTAAGATTTAAAGTTCTGGAAAAAGCTCTAATATCATGCACAGTCCACATCAGAGAAACACAAATACTAAGAATAAAATTTAAATCTTTATTTAATACATCTCTGCTAGCATCATTTAAATCACAATTATACACATTAACAATCAAATTACCCCTGATTCAATATTGTCAGAAATTTGGAAATAATTCATGTCTATTTTATACTAGGAAATGGTCTGGTACTGTTTCTTGTTGTGGTTTCTTTTTTTCAAAATTGCACCAGTTGATTACAGTTTTTATCCTTGTATATTTATTTATATGGTTTGATTCTCACATGGGGTAATTGGCTAGGCTTTAAATGGCATACTTTCTTTGAGGTTAACTTTTGCAGTTTTATCGCATCCTTTTTTTAAATTACACTTCTCAGTTCTCTTAAAATCAATAAGCTAATGGAACATAGAGGAAAAAAAAATATATATATATATATATATATATATATATATATATAGTTATAAATATACATATATACATAGTTAAACACATACATATATACACACATATTTACACATTCACATGCATATGCATGTATATATATATATATATATATATATATATATATATATATATACACACACATATATATACACACACACACATATATATATATATATATATATATATATATATATATATATATATATGCCCACAACACACATGCTCATATATATTTATATGCATGTATCATGCGTGGTGGGGTAATATGTCTGTGAGATTGTGCTTGTATTGGTATTAAAACACCCCCACTCTCAGCCTCCTTCCTCATCCCACTAAAACACACTTCTACAACATATCCGCCTCTCTAGTTCAACCCAACCCACTCCACTACTTCAGGATAAACTTTTTCCCCCTTCAATTAAATACTACAAACCTAAACTAATACCTTACTGTACACAACTATTAAAGACCAAATCAAAAATACTACTACCCTTCCTCTACTACCTCTGCTTATCAGGAGAAATACACCCAAATCCTGGACCAAAAACTTCCTCTAGTCCCAATCTCCCTGTCGCAAGCAATAAAACCAACCATACCTCAAATTCTTCACCATCAATGCCCAAAGTCTAAGAAATAAAGTAGCCCACTCTCATGCTTGGCTAAACTACAACCTACCCGACATTCTAGCCATCTCAGAAACCTGGCTAAAACCTCATATTTGTGACTCTGAAATCCTCCCTCCTGGATTCCAATCCCTCAGTCATGATCGTTTAAATAGAAAACGGGGGGTGTTGCCTTAATCTAACCTGCTATCCATCACTCCCTACCCCAATCCTATCCCTTCATTCAACAATGCAGAACTAGTAATAGGCCTACTAAAAATAAATAACCACAAAAGCATTTGTATCAATTCCCTCTACATCCCCCCTGGTAATAACACCACTAATCTTGAAGAAATTCTCCTCTGGACCTCTACCAATGTTAAGCTAGAGACCTTCATACTTAGAGATGTAAATATCGATTGGAATAAAATCAACAACTCTAATCCCACCATATCCATCAATCTGTTTAACTATACCCAACTAACTAACTCCATTACCAGACCCAACAAAACAAAGCCCACAGGTACCACACTAGACTGGATCATAGTATCCCATCATAATAAAGTCATAAACTCTTGCATTATACCTGACCCCATAGGAGATCACTTGCCAGCTTTCATACACCGAGCTACCCACTCCTCTCCTCACCTACACCAATATATTCACACACGTAACATCACAAACTTTAACCCTACTACTTTCTCTGACTCCCTAAAACAAACAAATTGGAACCTCCTAAAAACTTTTCCATTAGACAATGCCATAGAATTTTTCAACTCAACCTTCTTAAACATCCTCAACTCCCTAGCTCCACCAAGAACAAAAAGAGTAAAATCAAGACCGCCCCATGGCTAACCAAAGATACCAAAAAACTTATGCTACAAAGAGATAAATCCTGGAAAACATACCATCAAAACAAGCAGCCAGAAACCTTTCTTAAATATAAATAACTCCCCAACCTCACTAAAAAACAAATCATCAGAGACAAAAAGTCCTACTATATCAAACTCCAGTCTAACCAATCAAAAAAACCCAAACATTTCTGGAATTCCATTAATTCTCTTCTCAACCCAAGTACCAAAAACAACCTCAGCAAATCTGATCCTGAAATAACCTCTCTGTTCAACTCCTTCACCAACTCTACAGCAGAACTGACCAAGATCTTCCCTAACAATAACCCTTCCCCTCAACCTATCCAATCTTCCTCATCCCATACACCACCCTCTGCCCCCAATCCTCATCCAGTATTTGAACTTAAACCCATCTCAACCTCCCACATAAAAAAATTACTCTATATTAAAACCATGCTCCAATGCCCCTGACAATATCCCATCTTCCTTCCTAAAAATAGCCGCAGATGGTATCACTCTCCCTATTAGCATCTTGATCAATAGATCCATGCAGGAATCTTATGTGCCCAAATTATGGTGTGCTGCCTTTATTCTACCTCTCCATAAAGAAGGCAAAAGCAATAGCATCTCTAACTACCGCCCCATAGTTATCCTCTGCCCAATCTCAAAACTTCTGGAAAAATGCATCCACCTACAGCTTATGCCATTCCTAGCCAATCAGCAACTAATCACTCCAACCCAACATGGCTTCCAACCTGGCCATAGTACTATCACTGCCCTTCTCTCCTTCTTAGACACAATAAATCTTGCCCGCGACTCTGGAAAAATAGTATCAACAATTCTACTAGATCTGTCCAAGGCATTCAATACTATCTCCCACACCCATCTCTTGAACCATCTTTCTAACCTTAATCTCTCCCTGAATACCTTATCCTGATTCTCAAGCTACCTCTCTGACTGGTCTCAAGCTGTGAAATGGGGGAAAGGCACCTCAACCTTCCTTCCTACCCCCACTGGGGTAGCCCAGGGATCCACACTCGGTCCAATGCTATTCAACATCTTTATTAATGACTTCCTCAAAGCCATACCCAACTCCAAAATTGTACAATATGCAGACGATTCAACTTTAGTCTGCTGTGCCTCTAACTTCTCAGAGCTTCAAACAGTGACCCAAACTGCTTTCTCCACCACTGAAAACTGGATGCTCCAAATTCACCTCTCGCTAAATGCAAACAAATCCAAAATACTATTATTCTATCCCTCAAAAGCTTCCTCTCTTGATAAAAACTCATTCCAAATTATTAGCCAAAACAACTCTACTATAGAGGTTGTTCCCTTCGCTAAACTACTTGGGGTTACTATTGATGAACACCTAAAATTCGACACTCACATCCAGCAAAACATTAAGAAAACCCATATAAAACTTGGTATGCTATACAGAAACATCCACTTTCTCTCTCCTTCCACCAGACAAACTCTCGTCACTACCTATTTACTCCCCTCACTCGCTCCTCTACTAAAAACTTATCTGCCTCTCTCTACTCCAAATTGGAAGTCTGTTATAATAAGATTTCTAAATTTGCAACCAAAGCCAAATTCTCCTCCCAACATTGTACTACCCTTCATTTGTTAAATTGGCTTGAATTCTACAACCATCTAGACTATCTCCAAATTACTATAGCCCACAGACAATTTTTTCAACCTACTAAGTGTCCAGCACTAACCAACATCCTTCAACCTTACACCCCTCAAAGAACTTAAGATCTACTCACCAAAACCTAATCACTGTCCGCAAACCCAATCATCCTGCAGGTCAACTTCTTTTATCCTTTTCCTTAGCTAAAAAACGCTCTTCCTTCCTCTCTCAGGACTTGTGAAAACTTTAAAACTCAGCTACATTCCTACCTTTCCTCTAACAGGAAATGCAACTGCCCTCTCCCCACCTAGCCTAATAATCAATCCACCCCTTAAACTCCTGACTAACTCTGAGTACAAGCTAACCTAACATAAATGTACATATTGTAAATAACATAATTGTACGTATTATAAATAACCCATCCCACATTTTTTTCTCTTTTCTTTCTAAGTCTTTATTCGCCCTCTCAATTAAGTTACCACTGCCATCCTAAATATTTAGATACTATGTAACTAAAGAATTTATTCCTGTTCTCTAGCATGGAATGAAATTGTAATTGTGTGTTCTTTACTATGATTGTATATGTAACTAAACTATGTAATGCGGAGCTTTTCTCCCTGGGCCTCCATTGAAAATGGGCTCCCTGAGCCCAGTGGACCTCCCCAGTCATCAAACTTGAAATAAATAAATAATAAAAAATAAATAAAATATATATAATATGTTGGAGTCTGTGTGTGCAATATATATGAAATAAATAGAAATAAAAATCACATACTGTTTTTCAGAGATGCTTTATTAGCATAAAGAGGCCTATTTTAGGATTTGTTTGGTTTATAGTTTACCACAAAGACATTGTTGTCTTTTCTTATTTCATTATTTAAATAGGCATTGAGGCTTAGTAAGAAAAAATCCATTATGTGAACAGATAATAGTACTTACTGTGGCACTGGAAAATAAAATACTTTCACATTTCCCAGAGTAATTTGCTTTTTTTTAGTTTTCTGGTTTACATTCTTTACTTAGTTATTTCAGTTTTTTTTTAGATGGATAGAGTCAAGCCAGTTTTGCTGCAAAGGGTCTATATCAGATAATCAAACGTTTAAAAGTTCAAACACCATATGGTCAAAACCATATGTTTGAACTCTTAAAAGTTTGAAAATTAAATTAAAAAAAAAAAAAAAAAAAACAGAAAAAGCCTACCTGAAAGCTTAAACAGGGGGACAAGCCCCCCTGCACCCCTACACCCCCTGCTCTTTAAATATACCAACTCCGAGATTGCACTACAGTGCAGACAATGGAAAACTTCCATTGCTGCACTATACGGCAATCTCCAGTAAAATGTTCAAACTTTTAAAAGTTCGATCATATGGTGTCGACCATATGACGTTCGAACTTTTAAAAGTTTGACAATGTGATAGGAACCCTGCTGCAGGTATATATCAGATAATCAGACTTTTAAAAGTTAGAACACCATATCGTCAAGGCCATACGTTCGAACTCTTAAAAGTTCAAAAATCAAATTAAAAAACAAAACAGAAAAAAACTACCTGAAAGCTTAAGCAGGGGGCAAGGCCCCCAGCACCCCTCACACCCCCCATCTTTAAATATACCAACTCCAAGATCGCACTATAGTGCAGACAATGGAAAACTTCTATTGTCGCACTGTACGGGGATCTCTGTTGAAATGTTCAAACTTTTAAAAGTTCGATCATATGGCGTTGACCATATGACGTTCAAACTTTTAAAAGTTCGACAACATGATAGGAACCCTACTGCAAATGCCATTTTCGAATTGGCTTGCCATGGACATGCTTTTTTATGTCATTCATGTCTTTTATCATTTTCATTGAAAGTTCAATTCTAGAATTTGACTTAGCTGGTCAGTGCTGTTTGTGTATTTTTCATGTTAAGTCTGTTTTTTTTATGTTGAAGTGAATGGCAGAGCTGGTCTGCATTTTATTTTTTGTTTTATTTTATTTTTCTTTAAATACAAGCACAAGTTGTCATTTAGGGATTGTCTTTGGGGATGTGCATGTCTAGGGGTACCAAAAGATGCTGAAGACTGGAGGATGGAAGTTCAGAGTAGAATTCAGTAATTTGAAAAGGATATGTTAAAAGTATTTTCAACTGTTAACTATAACAAAAGAAGTATACACAAGACAGGGAATGTATATTGTGTTAGCTGGAGTTGCATTAAGAAACATTTACTAGACATTGTATATAAAACTTCATAATAAAGCTACTGCCTTTCTTTACCGTATTTCAAGTCACAGTGCAACAAGGGCTTTCATCAGAATGCATGGTCTTTGACAATACTGTCAACAATGATGACATTTGTCCATCATCTGGATAACAACAGGAAAAGAGGAGGGAGGGATTGGCAAGCAAGCCTGGTAAAATGCATAGGCTCCTGAGTAATATTTAAGTGTTGTTATATTGAAACAACATAGTGATAAGCAGCAACTCTAATTCCTGAGTATGAGGGACTTTATGGGCTCTGTCTGTTTTCTGTCCTTTGTCCTGCAGCTCATGGTACACTTTATACTGTGACTACAGAAATAGCCAAGTTACATACTTTTTCAGATTCATAATATAAAGTGAAACCAAGGAGTCCCTGCTTCTGCTTTGTCTGTCATTCTCTAGTAAGCTGGTGCAATAAACACTGTTTTTTTTTTGCTTTTTAATGAAAGAATACACATACACACACACACATGCACACACACACATACACACGCGTGCACACACACACACACACACACACACACACACACACACACACACACACACACACACACACACACACTCTTGTTAACTATGTCTTTAGTACACGTTTTCAGTTCTACTAGCATTTAACTGCAGTAAGCAATAATGAAATCCCATGAAAACTTGAGTTGCCACCTTTTCAAATGCCCAAAGTGGGACATTTGTGGTACAAATGTCAGATTTTGTGGGCCGAAACATACCCTCGGCCAGTACAAAGGACAAAACTTCACTTTTTTGGCTAAATAAAAGTTTATTCTTGTAGCATTTTAGTTGCTTATTCTGTTTCTTATAACATTTAGGTGTTTCAGATACAGAATAACTGTTTTATGCAACTATTACATAACATACAGGAAATCCTAAAATCTCAGGACATTTGCCATTTTTACAATTTTTTTGCAGGACACAACTGCCCAAAGAGGGACTGCCCCTTGCAAAGTGGGACAGGTGGTAACCCTAATGCAAACTTGCATGTACACATTTTCACTACAGAAACAATATTAAATTTAGATAATCAAAGTATCTACACCAACGATGCCATCAACATACCTCCACTTGAAAATACATATACAGAAACAATGCCCTTACTACAGCTCCACTTGGTGTCATTTATAAACATAGTATTAACAGATGACCCTAGGAAAACCATGGCAGTCCTTGGTAGGGCAGAAATCAGATCTAAATACACTGCCAGCTACCTAATAATTGACCTTTCAAAGATACAGAAATAGGGTGCAAGAATAAAAATTCGCTGATAATTACAGAACAGCAGGAGAACATTTCCCAGAATCCTGATCCTATTAGTTCTTATCTGGGTGCTTGCTTTACATATGGGGATATGGTGCTCTGTTTGATCAAGGATAAGTAGCCATCGTTTGGCTTGCAGAATATGGGTTCGTTTAAACTGTATCTCACCAGTTTTACATTGCAGGAGATAGGCATGGATTGCTGGATGCCTTCTTTAAAGTAGTCAATTACACATAAGTTGATATAATTAGTAATTCTATCATAGGATGCTTACACAAACAAGTACAATTATGGACCACTGGGAGGTCCATGAAATCATTTATGGCATTTATTTAGATCTAGAAGGAAAGTGGAGTACATCACAAAAAAAAAAAAAAAACACATATAGGGAAGATTTATTATTTCTCTACAGAAGGCTCACCAACTGTGAACTGAACTGGAGAATAAAGCATTGTGAAGCAGCAATGCTAACTTCTGTAGTGCAACAAAAATGTTTAAGAGTAGCAACAACACCTAACATCACTCCCTACACACACACACACACACACACACACACACACACACACACACACACACACACACACACCGTCATCTAGCTCTATTCACTACTACTTATGTATTTATCTGTTCTGTCTGGCACAACCTACACTGAGTAAAATTATTTTTTTTTATTTCAATAAACATGCAATAAGCAACATCTTAACTGCTGAACCTTTTCTGCCAGTGTGTCCCTGGAAATGTTCCCTCCATGTCATTCAAAGTTCAAAGTAAATGTGAAGAACAATGAAAAATGTGTATTCTGTTGTGTTCAGTGTTTACTGTTACAGGTGTAACCATGCACAACGCTCAACCTCTTCCTCAAGAGTCGGGAAAAAATAGTTAAGTAAGAAAATCAAAATCAAGGATAAATTTTAAATATCGATCTTATGTCTTGACACTCTTATATCAGTTATTATTTAGTAACCTCAATCCTCAGTGATTGCAGAAACGTACACATTTTAAGAAGTGCAGACCAAAAAGATGAGGCAAAGAGTCATTTCAAAGCACTGTCACCTCTTATTGCAAGAACCACGGACAAAGAATCGGGGACAAAGATTAAAATACTGCAAGAATCAGAGATGATCTTGCTCTACATAATTAGAAAGGTGCTGGAACAAGTTGTTTTTCAGTAACATGCACTTTCTAAAGGATATGAAGTCCAAAAGTAAAATGTCTGTCAGAAAACTTCATACAGATAGTGATTAGGGGGCAGGACTGAAACCCAGACCCTTGAATTGTGATACAGAGATATTTCCACTAAATCAGCGTGTTGCTCTACTGACTGTGTACCCTGTGAAAAGAAAAACACCATCCATCTGAATGAAACAGACTGTAAAACAAAGGGAATGCTTTTTATGTCCTTTCCCAGTAGATTCCATTTAGCAGCCTGAAAGACATAATTGCAGATGCAAGGCAGCCTCTTGGGAACAAGGCACTACTTACAAGATTGATATTTTCTATAAGTTTGGGCTTCCCATAGAAACAACAGTGATTCACTGTTCGGCAAACAAACAAGTAAACCTTCTTAAGTTAAAAAGTAAGTGATGAATAAATAAAAATGAAAGTACCTTCAGCTACTACTTTATAGTATTATCATTATTTTGTGTTGCATTGCAGATGGCAGGAAACAAGACTTTCTAAGCAAACACTGTTGTCAGTGTATTTTAAAGCTGCTGTACCTACACTTTGCACTTTGCTGTGCTGATGGTATTGATTTCAGCCATGGATAATTCTAGAAGGCGGCAAATGTCCTTTGATGTGACTGAACCTACAAAGGCTATTGTAAAACAATACTGCACACATGTACTGCAAGTCATAAAACTTAAATTACAGTAAACTAGCCCAATGGTGCAGATGCAAGGCATCCATCTCCACTGCTGAGTACCACAGCTTGGAAACAGGCTCAAACTACTGAAAGCGTCAGCCACGCAGTAGGATGAGGTGATAAGCGGGCAGCTCTCCTATCTCTGGGAGAGTGATGGCCAATGGATGCCTTCCTTTGTGAACTTTGGAGAAGACAGGTTAACAACTGATTTATGGTGAGCAACTCAATATTATTTACCAGGTGGGTAGGTAAAGGCACCAGGTGTGCTGACGTCACTGCATTCTTCTCCTCCTAGGGTAAGGATACTGACTGGCTTTCTTTATGTGATACCTCCTGATGCCTTGTCTATTATTCCTCATTGAGTCTAAACTCTCTGAATCTTAAAAAGTATACAATAAGGCCAACCTTCTCAGAAGCTGGAGGAGGTATGTTCAGGGACGGAATATGAAGAATAGGGTACACATGAGATAAGTTGTGGAGCTGATGGTGTGCCAATGGCTCAGAGATAATTTTAAAAAGTTTGAGTTATGGTGTGTAGTCAAAGATAAATCTGTGAAGTGCAAAAATGGATATTGTTTGCTTTCTAATATAGTAAACAAATACTAAAGTACTGTGCTTAGCAAGATTAGTGCTGTTAGTGATTTTCAGATAACATTTTTTTACTTTGCTTAAGCTAAGATTTTTTTTAAGTTATAAGAAACAGAAGTTACTAACTCAAGTAAAAAGCCTTAACACTGAAAAAAATCAGTTACTGGATACTTGTTTTGTATAACTAGAAGATGTACCTAAAATTGCAACTGCAAGGAGAAGCTGAAAATGAAGTTTTTAGTGAAAAGCTAAGCTGAAGAAAAATGGTTAAAGCAGTATAGGCAAGATAGTGCATACAATAGCCCCCCCCCCCACCCCCCACCACTCTCCACAAAGTCTATAGGCTTTCTTTTTACTCACTGATGTAAACAAATTAGCTGTGAAATTATTCTGTCACAGGGGTGTCAAATACATGGCCCACCACACTCCTATATGTGGCCCGTGGCACATTTGCTGCTCCAGTCTTAGTCAGCCTACATTATATTTAATATATAATTAATTAATCTGGCATTTCATCTTTTAAGATAACCATTTATACTTTTGTATTAGTGTGCTTTTGTATTGAATCAAATGGCCCTCTGCTTTTTTATTTTCAAACATATTAATCATGTTTTAAACAATGGCCATTTTGTTGCATCTGCTCCATACTATACAGGTATTAAACGTGAACATGATGTGGCAGGCTCTAGCTTTATCCTGCTCCATACTATACACGTATTAAACGTGAACATGACGTGGCAGGCTCTAGCTTTATCCTGCTCCATACTATACAGGTATTAAACGTGAACATGACGTGGCAGGCTCTAGCTTTATCCTGCTCCATACTATACAGGTATTAAACGTGAACATGACGTGGCAGGCTCTAGCTTTATCCTGCTCCATACTATACAGGTATTAAAAGTGAACATGACGTGGCAGGCTCTAGCTTTATCCTGCTCCATACTATACAGGTATTAAACGTGAACATGATGTGGCAAGTTCTAGCTTTATCCTGCGCCATACTATACAGGTATTAAACGTGAACATGACGTGGCAGGCCCTAGCTTTATCCTGCTCCATACTATACTGGTATTAAACGTGAACATGACGTGGCAGGCTCTAGCTTTATCCTGCTCCATACTATACAGGAATTAAACGTGAACATGACGTTGCAGGCTCTAGCTTTATCCTGCTCCATACTATACAGGTATTAAACGTGAACATGATGTGGCAGGCTCTAGCTTTATCCACGCTTTGAGCAGTATTCTTGATTTGTCCTTCGAGTCAGTTGGAGTGTTAAGTACATCCAGTATATATAAACTTACTTTGAATCCCTTCACCATGTTTTCAAAGAAAAGAACAGTTAATGAAAAACATTGTGTAGTGCAGGCAAAGTGGAAAATCTTGTACTTTTTTTTCTAAAGTGAATGGAAAACTAACTTGTTTGATTTGTAAGCCAAATATAGCAAGGAATATAACATTTGCAGGCATTACAGAAGTACTTATGCTTCAAAGTATGATGAATATATTGGAAAGTTGCACGAAAAAAAATAAGTTAGGAAGTTAGAACAGTTACTCAAAAACAAGCAGTTAGCATTTAAATGTGTTCATCAAGCCAGTGATGTACAGGCAAGTTATAGGACAGTGCAAGAAACAATGGTATCACTGAAACCTTTTTAGGAGGGGGACTTTATAAAGAAATGTATGCTGGTGGCAGTGAAAGATATTTGCCCTGAAAAATGTCAAGCATTTGCAAACCTTTCAAGAAATACAGTTGCAGATAGAATTAATGAATTATCAGAAAATTTTAAGTCAACTCAGAAACTGCACTGTCTTGTTTAGGCAAAGAATAAGGAAGACAGGCAGCCTGTCATGGTTAAAATTCTTTATTTGTAAAGTGAAATAAGTTCAATTTACAAATAAAGAATTTTAACCATGACAGGCTCCCTGTCTTCCTTTACAAATAAAGAATTTTAACCATTTTATGAACAAAACAGTCCATTTTTTGCTACAGATACCAGATGCTTTGAAGAGGGAGCCACAATGGCTTTTAAGAACACCAAAATACCAACGGGAACAGGCATACCTCTCAACCGTACCAAAGTCCTCGGTATTTACTGGTTTTGAGGACAAAATAATGAGGTGCCATGAATTCTTGAGTGGCCCCTTTAATTCCCAATGTTTTTTTTTTTTTTTAATATATCTACAACTTTAAATTTATGTCTGACATCACCACTTATCTCCAGCATACAGGGGCATGCATGTGATATCAGTTTCGTGGGGCAGACTGTCTATCGGACTTGGCCAGAGATTTGAAGTATTTTGTAGGGAATATAGCAGCAGCAGTAGCAGCGACTGGAGCGCAGCTGTGCATGCAACTTACGTTCTGCAAATGAAGTTGTATTTTATAGGACTTTTGTAGCTGAAGTGTGTCAAATTCAGTATTGTTATTATGAAGTCTACTTAAGCAGATGCAAACAGACATACATCACATGACATATATTTTAGTTTCAGACTTCACTTCATATCTTTGAGAAAAGGTATTCTAACACCAAACCTGTTATTCTGGCAACATTCTAACATTATAAGAGCAAAAATGTGTCCCTATTTTGGAGGCTTTGTTCCCCTAATTATTTTTAGCTTTGTCCAGATCTCCTGCACTTAGAGGTTGAAAGGCATGTTGACGTCAATAGGCCCACTCTTTTATTGGTAACCTAGTAAACAAATCTCTCACTGCTCCATACTGCACCGCAGTACTGCCGCTCTCAATTCCTGCTGTCAGTCAATGGTGGAGCTCCAAAAAAACAGGCAACTTGCATGTGATGTTTAATTTCATGTGATGGGAAGGGCCTTTGTGTAGCTAATAGTTGGTCTGGCTTCCTATATGGTATAGAATACTAACAGTTGTGGTATCCAAGCTAGGTAAATGTAAATAGCTGGTGCAAGTGAGTGATATGACAGAAAGCATTAATTAAAAAAGTCAATCTGCTGTAGCACACTAGCTCAGCTGCACTGTGCAGTCTCTTTGAAGAATGGGAGCCGGCAGTCCCTCTTTGATGTAAATGTGATGGGGAATGTAATGGAGCTTCGACATTGCATAGCTGTAAAATATTCTGTCACTTTGCAAGGTAAGTTCCAGTTTTGTTAAATTTAACTTTGAATTTGGTATTTGCTGCGCAACAATTATTTGTTATGCAATGTAGATCTCCGGACTTTTTATTTCTTGATTTGAAGGCATGATGTGTTATTGTGGTTGTAGTGCTGCAGCAAAAACATTTGCAAACAGCTCTTTGATGTGCAGTTATCTAACTTTAAATGGACATGTGGTGCTGAAATTAGTATAAGAAGTTGTTTGTTACTTTGTTGACTTCATTGGCCTTAACTGGACAAAGTTCATTTACTGAAGTGACCAAGTGAGCTGTGAAGAAAAGGTGCACAGAACATCAAAATATTGGGGTCTATATTATAGGTTCATAGGTAGGTACTAGGCTATCAGCCCAAGAGCCTACGCAAGCCTAGCCAACAAGGTTCCTGGGCTTACGCCACCCAAGAAAGTTATTTTCCTGTGCCACTGTCGAGCAGAGACACAGAAGTGATCCCCGGGGTGTATTTCCTATTTCCCATCCACTCATCAAGAATTTTCTTGAAGAGTGCTAATGAAGAACTTTGCTTGACATAGATGGGTAGCCTGTTGCAGAGTATGGGAAGTCTCTGGGATAGGAATCTATCCCTCCAGCATGTCCTGTTTATTGTGGTGACAAGGTTTAGGTCCCTAGAGCGTGTAGCTCGGAGGGATTGGGATTTCTTTAGGTGTAGTATGTCCAACAGCTCTGGGTTTGACATAGCTTTATATGTTAGGCAGAGATCACCTCTGAGTAGGTGATATGCTACGGAGTAAAGCTGGAGTTTTTTGAGGCGGTCAGTGTAGGGCATTTGTTTGAATCCAGTAATCCTCTTTGTGAGGTACTTCTGTGGCCTTTCCTGCTGCTGCAGATATCTTGTGAGGTACATTCCAAAAGGGGCATTGTACTCTATAGTGGATCTAATGAGTGTCGAGTAGAGGGGAACAATGACCTCTTTTTTCCTGGATGAGAACCATTTTATGATGAGGTGTGCCATGTAGAAGGACTTCCTGACTACTGTGGCGATGTGACTATCAAAGGAGAGACTACTGTCCACCTGGGTCCCAAGGTCTCTTATCATGCATTCGGTGTTAAGTAGATTGCTGCCTATGTGGTAGTTTGTGGGTACAGAGTTTTTACCAAAGGGGATGACACTGCACTTTTTGGCATTGAGCTTGAGGCCATGGCTCTGACACCAGGCATCTGTCTCAGAGAGGCCCTTCTGTAGGATGTTCACATCATTTGGGGACTTGACTATGGCTCCTCGTTTGTAGTCATCTGCGAACTTCGTTAGCCAGAGGCCTTCTGTGTTAGCCTGTACTTCAGAGAAGTAGATACCAAACAGGAGCGGTCCCAGGATGGAACCCTGTGGTACTCCACTTGTCACTGGTTTGAGGTCAGATTTGGAGTCTGCAACTTTTACAGTGTGAGTTCTGCCTGTCAGTGAGCCAGTTGGCAACCCATCTTGTGATGTAGGGATTTATGCCTAGTTTATTGAGTTTAGCTATAATTCCAGAATGGGGGATGGTGTCGAAAGCCTTGGCGAGGTCAAGATAGGCTGTGTGAACCACCTTACCCTCATCTACGGCTTTGGTGACTGCCTCAAAGAAGTCGATCAGGTTCAGGAGGCATGATCTGCCTTTCACAAACCCGAACTGGGTGGGATCCAGAGTTTGGAGGTTACCAATGTCTTTGTTTATGGGTTCCATGATGATATGTTCCATGGCTTTGCAGACCAGGCTCATCAGGCTAATAGGTCTATAGTTCCCGGGATCAGTGGTGGCTACCCCTTTGTGGAGTGGGATAACTGTTGCTGTGCACCATTCAGTTGGCACAAAGCCTGATGCGAGGCTATTACTGAACATGGTGCTTAAGTGGGGAGCCAGTTCATTCTGAAGTTCGTGTAAAACGCAGCCTGGGATGTTGTCCGGTCCCATGGATGCTGTGTTTTTGGCTTTAGAGAGTGCAGCTTTCACCTCCGTAGTTGTGATTACAGGGACTCTGCATTCTTCCTGTATAGATATGGGCCCTTTAGGGGGTGGGGGGGGTAAAGTTAGCACTGAACCTATCTGCCAGGATGTTGGCAATATCAGTTGGTTCTGTAATTTTCATGGAAAAAGAGAAAAACCCTGCAAGTAGGATCCAAGTGCAAGGCAAAACAAACTATCAGTAACTGAAAAAATGCCAGCACAAAATTCAGTATATATCAGCAACAAAACTACAGCAACACTAAGGTAAAACTTAAAAGTGTTTTAATACATATCGAACAATTCAATAATCCAGACCGGTTTCAGCCTAACATGGCTTTCCTCAGTGGAACAAGAAAAGTACAAACAGGAAATGATGCACAAATGCATATTTTCTAGTTTGTATTTTTCCTTCCAGTTTTTCTTTCAGACAGTATTATGGGCATGCCTAAAATCCTTTGGAAGCACCTCATTGGTCTATGGACCTTATTTAAGCCTGCATTTGTGCATCATTTCCTGAGTTTCCTGATTTCTTAAGTTTTACCTAAGTGTTGCTGTGGTTTTGTTGCTGATATATACTGAGTTTTGTGCTGGCATTTTTTCAGTTACTGATAGTTTGTTTTGCCTTGCACTTGGATCCTACTTGAAGGGCTTTTCTCTTTTTACAGTTTGGTTTTTTCACCCTGCTGTGGATCCTACTCAGTTACAGCACTCTTCATTGTCATTCTGTTAGCTTTCAGGGATTATTTGGCCTCCCTTTCTGGAAGGATTTGTACACCACGACTGTTGGTTTTTGGATCCATCACGTCTGTTGGACATTATGCATCATATTTTGCCTAAGGATTTACCAGTTTCTCCTTCTGGACTGAGAGGGATCCAGTTTGGTTCTATTATATGAGATTATCATGTCCACATCTATGTGTTGTTGAAGTGCCCTGGGATCTACCGGTTTTTGGTTTTCAACTTACCTGGGTTCTACCATTTTAATTGGATTTCAAACTTTCTGAACTGGCCTTGCCTTGTTGTGATCGGCCCCATGTAACTTTATCCACATTGTGCCCTTCTGTGTTGTTTCATAGGCTTCAAATAACATGGTTGTCATTATTTTCATTTTTATATCTTATTTTGGACACTACAACTTTTAAACCAACCTTGCAGTTCCGGTTCAGATTCGCCCACTCACGAACGGACTTATGTGATCTCCAGGCAACAAGGTTCTTTAATTTTGCACCTTTTTTGGCTATAACCATCATTTTAGTCATATTTGGGATTGCTACAGACCAGACCAGTTGAAACGTGTTGTAACAACATTATTATTTAGTGCTAATGCTTCCTGGTTGGTGTTGTGCGTTCGGGTTTTCGATTTGGGAGAACCGTGGAGTTAAGCCCTTTTATTGAGACTCATATTGCGCCTCCTTAACCAGGTACTGTATTTATATACTGTTTTTTCATCGAGAACTGATAATTGGATTTGGATTTGGATTTGGACATATACATATCGGGGTATTCTTGAACAGTTTACCAAAAACGGAACTACATTTGTTATCTTGACTGGTGTATTATATTTGTTCTCATTTTGCTTTTTGGCAACATGAGTTATTCTCCAAGCAGTTGTCAAGTCGGAATATAACGTATTTCAAGCAATGGATAAAGTTTTTGAATTTTTGTAATTTATTGTAGTACTCATTTGTACATTTTTTGTATGGTATTTAGGTTTGTTTTCTATAACTACTACTGATATTATTGTTTTTTGCTATATTAACATTTTTTGATAAGGGTTAACAGCTTTGTAGCTTTTATTTGGCTTATTTTTACACTACCTATTTTTAGGTATGTTTGGTCATCTATTGTATACTTCATCAACATTTAGGAAGGGAAGTTCTGGTGGAATTGGTTGCAAAGTGATGTGCCAACTGAATGTCAGACTTCTTGTATCCCCTGGTTCGGAATCTGTTGGTTAGATCTTGTTGTGATTCTTCATATATTCCGGATGATGTGGCTAGGGTGCATACTAGTTGCATGTAATAAAGTATTGTATTGCGGGTATTTATGAAATGTTTTGCTTCGTAAAGTACCATCTGGGTTCCTGATGACTGTTACATCCAAAAAGTTGATTTGATTTTGGTGATAAGTTGAAGTAAATTCAATACCCCATTTGTTATGGTTGAGGTATGACACAAATTCAGCCAAATATTCTTCATCGGAACGCCAAACTAACCAACAATCATCAAGATAACGTCGCCAAATATCCAGCTCCTCAAGATAGATGTTATGTGTTTGATCATAAATGAGTTGCTCCTCAATGTAGCCCATGAATAAGTCCGCATATATAGGAGCAAAAGAGGCATGATTTTGCCGAAACCGGTCTGTTTATAAATATAAATAAAGTCTTATTTATTCACTATCAATTTTGGACTGCATTTTGACTGCTAATATTGCTGGCCAACTGTGTTTGTTGAATGATACTTTCCGGCCGTGCAGTACCCACGTGCACAGCATTTGGTTTTGCTTTAAAAACA
Organism: Protopterus annectens; assembly: GCF_019279795.1. Lineage (NCBI taxonomy): Eukaryota > Metazoa > Chordata > Ceratodontiformes > Protopteridae > Protopterus > Protopterus annectens. The sequence goes on along the minus strand of NC_056748.1, from coordinate 290,502,962 downwards.
AATCAGCAACAATACATATCACAGAATAATTAATGTGACTATACAATAGTACACCTCTTTTTGTTTTTACTCTAAAGTCTTCTGCAAAGGCTTATGCTTACACTGTGACTTTGCATTGGAGTGGGATCAGCTGGGAAAAGCCCTGAGATAACAGATTGTCTGCACATTGACTACCCCTTCACTCCAGTCACCTGCTGCAGCCATAGCTGAATCATCTAGCTTGTATTGTCCCTCCCTGATTAGGCACCCCTCTGCAAAAAAAAAAATAAAAAATAAGTCATCTTCTGAGAACCATAGCAAACTGCTTACTACATCTGCAGTAAGTAGCTTGCCCCAGCTTTGATGATACACAAAGCACTGAAGCAAGTGCCTCAGTACTGACTGAAGAAGCAGTATCAGAATTAGTTTCCATACTGACATTCAGAAATGCCAGTATGGAAATTAATGCAGATACTATACTACTGACCGATCAGCGTGTGCCAATCATGCCCCCTAACACATTGTGCACAGGGTGGCTGCCCCTTTACTCCACCCTAGTTAAGTGTCTGCCACTTGCAATGGCTTGAAAGTTGATTAGCATATGAATGATGTTATTATACAGCACTGGCAATACATTATAAGACTGCAATGGTACAGAATGCTTTCTGATTTGCATCGATTACCTAACAATCTCGTGGATGATTTGAAAAATGAAAAAGAGTAGGATCAGACAACACATAATAGTAATTTGTTTCTTAAATACACGATCAGGCAAAAAGGGAGAGTCCTCTGAGAACAGTGAAGGATGTTATCAGAATCAGTTGAAGACTCACATCATTCCACCTCAAGTGTAAAGATAGGGCAGTATCCATAATGTCAGTCTATGCCCCACAGTAGGATTTTGATGGTGAGGGAAATAGTGCATTCAGACCGCAGTTGCAAGACCTACTAGACAAAACAGGTGAACATGAGCTGGAATTAGTGATGCTCATATTGTGATATACAGAATAAGAATAAAGTATGAGGGCTACTTGAGTTCAAATGGGTAGGGCAACAGAAATATGGAAAGAGAGGTCATTCCAGACTTCTGCCTGGCAAATGGCTTGATAGTGACAAGCTCATGGCTGAGAAAGAGAGAGAGAGTCAGATGATCACATGCAAGCACTGTTCAGGTGGACTGTCTCCTAGTAAGGAAAGGACACTGGGGTAGAATCAGGGAATACAAAGTCATCCCCAGTGAAACAATCCATCTGTAGCATAAACCACTCATTGCCATAATCAGCTCTTAGCAGTGGTCAGAGAAGGCATTATGGTCAACAGAGACTAGACTGAAGACCTGGAAGTTGACTGGAGAGAACGCACAAGAGTTCTAGAAATCACTCAGGGCTCTAACAGCTCAGGAAGAATAGGAAATAGATGGAGCTGAAGAAGAATGGTGTTGTCTCAAAACAGCAAGTGCGAGGACTATAGAATAGATATGCAGCTGAGCAGGGTTTGGATATAAGGTACATAACAAAGACAGGTACATGAATGCAGAAGTTCAGGAAATCATCAAAAGAAAAGACTGTAGGAAAAAGCAGGAGATAGAAAAGATGGACCAGGCTAAGAAGGAATACTTGTTTGCTAACAAAGAAGCTAAGAGAGGAGTTTCAGTAGCAAAGAACAAGACATCAAAGGCACTCAACCAGCTTGTGGAAAATTCCTCTGTAGATGGCAAAAAGAAACTCAATCAGGGAGTAAGAAAAACTTAGAAAGATAAAAGAAAATCGTCATCAACCATAGCTCTCAAACGCTTAGCGCAAAAACTCTGGACAAAGCCAAAAATAATTGGGGGAACAAAGCCCAAAAAATAGGTACAAATTTCAAATATTGCTCTTATAAACTAAGAAACTTGCTAGAATAAAATGTCTTGCGTTACCATGCATTTTCTGAAGGATATGAATCTTGAAACTCAAATGCCTGTCATTATTTAGTGAATTCAGTCCTCAGTGATTTGCCTCAGTAATCCAGAAAATCACAAATTTTATGAGGAACAGAACAAAAATATCAGGCAGAAATCTGGACATTTTGTGAAAATCTGGACAGTTGAGAGATATGTCATCAGCCACTCTTCATAAGGGATGCAAGTAACAACTTGTTCACCAGTCCTCAGGACATCAAAAGCAGATGGAAGGAGTACTTGCACAGTGACTACTGAATGAAGGAAAACACACAGGAGCTATACTGTCCCAGACACAGCCTACAATAAATGAAAAATTGTGCCCCCCCCCCCCCAGAAGAAGAAAGAAAAGCAGTATAAAAATTAAGTCGGAGAAAACAGCAGGCTCAGATGAGGTCATGACAGATATAGTCAAGATGCCGTGTGAGGTAGGTGAGAAATGGCTCCTGAGGGTACTCATAGAAATATTAAGAGAAAAGCATATCCCAGATGAGTGGAGAATATGCATAGTAGTGCCAGTGTACAACAGTTATCAAACGCCTGTCACACTGCATGGATGTTCTGGAAAGGGTGACTGATGATACACAGAATAGTAGAAGTAAGATGTCTGTGGCCAAAGTGGCACAGTGGTTAGTGTTGTTGCCTCACAACAAGAAGTTCTCTGGTTCGATTCTTGGCTGGGGTGCCTTCTGTGTGGAGTCTGCATTTCCTCCCTGCGGTCATGTGGGTTTCCTCCAAGAGCTCCAGTTTCCTCCCACATTACAAAGACATGCTGCAGGTGGACTGGACACTCTAAATTGACCTTAGGTGCAAGTGAGTGGTATGAATGAACTACCGTGGCAGGGCTAGCCACTCAGTGGTGTAAAACCTTGGCTCAAGATGATTGTCACTGCTGAAGTGACACCTCGACCCCATGTGCAAAATGGGAAAAGAGGTTGTGGATGGATGGATGGATGGATGGATGGATGGATGGATGGATGGATGGATGGATGGACGGACAGTAGAAGTAAGATGGGAGATGAGCAGTTTGGATTCAGATCAGAATGCAGCACAACCTATACAATGTTTGCAGTAAGACAGGTAGTTGATAAAAAGCTATAGATGAGGAAAAAGCCCAAATGGGCACTGGTAGAACTGGAGAAAGCATGTGACAAGGTCCAATAATCTGGTCTAGGCAGTTCTGTGGTAGTTCAAAGTCCGAGAAACATTGCTGGAATTAGTGTTGGCTAAGTACAATGGTCCGATGACAAGAACAAACAGTGCTCAGTCACACAGTGGGGTCCCAGAGGGAGTGCATGTGCATCAGGGCTCAGCTCTGCGCTTACTGCTGTTCATACTGCAAATGGCGTGATAGTGACATTAGCAAGTAGGTTGGAGGGGACAGATCAACACAAGCTGCAGCATACAGATAATGTGCCACTGTAGTCTGAATACAAGCAAGAACTTCAGCAAAGGACAGCAGAATGGAATGCAAAACTGAAAGTACATGAGATGAAAATGAGTATTGATAAGACCATTGTAATGGCAGTACATATGAAGCTAAACACTGAGATAAAAGGGAGAATAGTGGAGCACGTTAACATCTTCAATTATCTGGTAGGGGTGGTTCAGGAAAAGGGAAGTCTGAAAGAGGAGGTCAAAGCTAGAACCAGAGGGATTGCAGCCAACTGTCATAATGCATCAGAAGTAATGTATGACAAAATGTCAAAGAAATAGAAATCTAAGGTGTACAAAACAGTTGTAAGACCAGTACTGCTGTATGGTACAGAAACTTGGGCAATGAAAGCAGGGCAGCTGAGGAAGGTAGAGGTGATTGAAATTAAGTTTCTCAGATGGGTGGTAGGATGCACACTGTAGGGCAGATGAAAAAATCAGGGCATAAGAGCAGAAACCCAAGTAGCTCCAATTGCAGAGACGGTCAAAAAGAACAGATTATGGTGGTTTGGTCATATGTCCAATAAAGCAAAAGACAATCTGGTGAAGAAGACTTGGAAGAAAACAAGAGGAAATGAGGGCATCCACCACATAGATGGATGTTTTGTGTAAGAGAAGACCTGTGACAGTAATCCAAGACTGTCAAAGAAGGTAGAAGAGTGGCACTGAATCAAGAGAGAGATGGCAACAGTTGATGTGACACCACAACCCCATGTAGTAAATGGGAAAGGGGGGGCGGGTTGATGATAATGATGATGATGATGATGATGGTGATGATGATGACAACCATACACAAAAAAAAGGAAAAAGAATAAAGGGCAACCTTACATCTTGTCTATTCTAAGTGCTGAAGAAAGTGGTCACTGCTCATAAGACCTCCGTGTCTAAAAACAAAAGCAGCAGACTCATTGCAAATTGTGTTACCATCCTTTACAAAAGGAAACCAAATATGTGGCTAACAGAAAAATGTTTCTTTTATAACAAGGAATCAGGAGCTATTAATCAGAAATCCCAGTGGTTTCTGAGTAAATCAGTAACCTTTTCGGTAGACCCCACCTCTTCTTAGTTCATTTATGATGAACAAAACTTTAATCTCTGATATAAAACAGATGGCAAGGGCATTTCCAAAGTACTTCTCATCTTGCTTCTATACTTCATAAAACAACCCCTCTTCAGTTGGGGGATAATTATTCACCTAAGACCTATCTTTGGATTTGTAACTGATTTTCAGTTTCAGTCACATTATCTTGTATTAACAAATGTCTCAGGAAAGTTCCCAGAAATGGGACGGCTGGTGCAGATGGTCTTTTTTCCAAGGCTATTAGGTCCACTAACACCTTCTCTTGCTACAATTTATTAATAATTCATTTTCCAGTTGAGTGTTTCCAGATCTTTGAAAATATCCATTTTCATTCTGTTCCCTAAATATGGTCCTAATCTGGAGTCCTCCAGGCCCATTGCTGTACTGTTTCTCCTAACTGATTCCTAGAAAAGTCAGCAGCCTCCCTGCTAAACAAGCATGCAGAATTTTCTAGACTTCTCACTGGCCAGAAACATGTAGCACTAACAATGCTTCTTTTTACTTTAAATGCTTTAGACTTGTTGTTGGTCTTTTCGGCTTTTCCCGGTTAGGGGTCGCCACAGCGGAACTTCGGTCCGCTAATGACTGGCAGTCGATTTTTATGGTGCCGAGTTGCCAGCTCGACATCCAGCCTCCAGCGAAGGCACGCCCATTCACACATGTCTTTCAGAGGCCACTCAACCACGGGGAGGACATGCAGACTCCACACAGAAGGCACTCTCCACACTCCAGCCAAGAATCGAAGGGGAGGACCTCTTGCTGTGAGGCAACAACAAGACTACTGGTCAATAAATATAAACATCACAGCAGCTTTTTCACAAACCTATCTAAGACCACTTACCTTGTATGTTATTAATTTTTCATCAAAAATGTATTCCTCTAGGGTGTCAGTCCCATCTCACTAAAACAGTTCTTTAATTATTATATGGTAGATTCTTTAAAACTGTTCATTCACAGTCTCAGCCTACCTGACCCCACCACCTCCCAACTTCCTGTGTTGTTTGGCATTCCAAAGGGCTCGATCCTTCGTTCTTTGGTATTTTTCATTTACATCAATGTTCTCACCATTGCACAGAAGACTGGTAATATCCTGATTTACACTAATACATCCATCCATCCATCCATCCCCAATCCCTTTTTCCCATTTTTGCACATGGGGTCGGGTGGTTTACACTAATGACCTCTAGAAATCTGGTAGTATTCCTCTGACCATCTGCAACACCCTTCACACTATCCTAGCTGACATATATTAATCCCAAGAAAATAAAGTAATTAAGGTCAACCCCAATAAAACTATTATAATAATTTTTTATACTCAGAAGTAACTCGCGGGATGTCCCCTGAAACTTACAGGTCTTGATGGTAGCTCTCTGAATATAGTTGAGCCTGTAGAATGTCTTGACATCTGACATGATCTCAGAGTTCTCTAGTTATGCTCTCCATGAATATCCATGGAGAAAGTAAAAAGTTACATCAATGTGTTACACATAATTAAAGTAAATGAACAAAATAGCACATGACAAATAAAATAAAAGTTAATAAGATAGATAAAATACAAGCTTTGGCATAAGAACACCTTCTCAAGTATCTAAAAAACAACTCCAACACATATACCTTACACATGGATTTATGTCAGATGATCGAATTTTCAGAGACTTGAAATTCATACAGACGAGACCATATGATCACGTTTCTGAAAACTTGAACATCAACAACAAAAAAAAAAAATACTTTTTTACATTTATGCAGGGGGACAAGCCCCCCTGCACCCCACACCCCTTGCAAATTACATATACCAACTCCGAGACTGCACTACAGTGAAGAAAAGGGTACATTTCCTGATCCTCACTTTACAGTGATCTCCAGTCAAAAGCTCAGAGGTTTCAAAAACTCAGTCATATGGTTTTGACCATATGAATTTCACATTTCTGAAAACCTGATCAACTAACAGGGATCTATATATATATATATATATATATATATATCCACACACACAAACAAATTCTAATTAATCAACCTTAATTAATGATGCAAGTCCCTTTTCTTCCAAATAGGCTCAAAGGGACAGAACTTATTGATACCAGGAGCATGCACAGCATTTAATCTAGTAATCCATTCATATTCACATACTTCTGTCCTATTCAGAATATCACCTCACCTTCCATCCACATTAATCATTTGCAACACTAAAAACTTAAAATTGTGTGAAATATCATTAATTGAAACATCCTTAGCCAGAACATTTGAGGTATTCAGTCTCTTAAAATCATAGAGATGTTGGAATATCCTGTCACATATCCTCCTATTAGTCTTACCTTCTTCTTCTTCTTTCGGCTTTTTCCGGTTAGGGGTCGCCACAGCGGGTCATCTGTCCACCCATGATTGGCAATGGAGTTTTACAGTGTTTAGTTCCCAGCCCGGTGCCCAACCTTCCATGTAAGGCACACACATGCACGCACTCACACCTAGGGCCAATTTAGAGTATCCAATCCACCTACAGCATGTCTTTGGGATGTGGGAGAAAACCAAAGTAACCGGAGGAAACCCACGCAACCACAGAGAGGACATGCAGACTCCACACAGAAGGCACCTCAGCTGAAGATCAAACTGGAGAACTTCTTGCTGTGAGGCAGCAACGCTAACCGCTGCTCTACCACGGCCACCCTCCTATTAGTCTTACATACATAAATTAAAGTGCACACTCTACATTTAGTCAAGTAAACTAAGTTCATACTGTCACATTCAGCATGATGATATAATTCATATCTATATTTAGTGTGGGGATATATAAAATAATTAGTCACATCAACATAACTACGGGTCCATATTACGAGAGCGAAAATACTATTAAGTGAATACTAAAACCCTGACACCTATTGCACGAACCGCTAATATCCCGTACGCACTAAACCGTGAAATTTTAAATGTCAAACTGTCATACTCGGCCACCCCCACCACCCGTTACATACTACCTACCCAAACAAAATAAATAAAGCACATACATACACTAACCAAACCCTACTTCTAACCCTAAAGTAAAGCACAAACACCCTACTTCTAACCTTACACTAAACCCAACTTACACAACTATCCATGCACTATCCTTAACCCCTCCCTAACCCTAAGGTCCATAACTACCGCACACTTCCCCTACATAGATATATCCAAACAAAATAAATAATCCACATACATGCATTTAACAAAACCCTACTTCTAACCCTACACTAAACCCCACATACACAACTATCTATGCACTATCGTTAACCCCTCCCTAGCCCTAAGGTCCGTAACTACCGCATACTTCCCCTACAAAAATATACACAAACAAAATAAATAATCCACATACATACATTTAACAAAACCCTACTTCTAACCCTACACTAAATCTAACATACATAACCTATCTATGCACTTACCTTAACCCGCACCCTAACCCTAAAGTCCGTAACTATCCAACACTTACCTTATACAGCTATTCCACAGACGGGCCAACCATGGTAATTCGACATTTCCGAAATCGCGGTTTTGGAAGTTTGCTATAAGTCTGTTTCATGCAATAAGTGTCGTTTATGTATTCGCGTAAATGGACTTTCGCTCAGCTAATATAGACCCCATAACTACAATAAATACAAGTTTTACAGGGGTACGTACCCCTTAATACTTGTACAGCCAGATCCCTAGTAATGGAACTATCAGGAACTGACATTCTGTAACATAATTGTGGCTTTTAATTTAATTTATTCTTAAAAACTATTCTAGGGGCACGAGCCAACAATCTGTTTAATTTGTTTAATATCAGATGATGTCACCAGAATAAGCCAATTTTCTTTTATAATGTTAATAATATTTAATACTGCTAGAATGTCATAATGTAAGAAAGAAAATCATTATTTGCATCTGCCATTTTTTTATATACAAGTGAGGTACAGATGCATTACATGACCATGATGTGGTCTGACCTCATCACATGCATTATTCACCTTTCTTTGTCCATATTCCCTTTTTTAAAAACTCATTATACATCACACTATCAAATGTTAAACTACAAACTGATGTTAAAGGTCTCCATCTCCCACAACTATCAAGGTGATTGCCTCTATTCTAACAACATTTCTAAATTATGGAATAACCTTCCACAAAATATAGCTAATAATCCATATTACCATGACTTCAAACAATTACTACACAGCTATCTGGCTACTCACTGGCTTTGCTCCTGTCATCCCCCAGGCTGACTTCCCACCATCTGCTATTCTACTCTCCTCACCTCTCTCTGTTTCATTTGCTCTACACCCACTTCTACATCTTCTCTATTTCCCAGTATCTTCTCTTGTTCATACTAACCTACTACTGTACGGTACCATTCGAGGTTCACCATTGTGACACTTGTACTCTGCTGGAATCTAAAATGTTCAAGCCTCCATTACTTGAAAGCATGTTTCTCAAGGAATACTTTAAATACACTAATTATGCTGTTAGACACTGCAAGCACAAGCCTGCATAATCCTAGAAAATTCTTCTATTTAACTTTAACTGTATAATATACATTTTAGTAACTCTAATATTTGTAGTTCAAACCTTTATATTAATCTGTGCTTATTTGCAATTAAGTGCACTGTTTGTTATAGTTTTATATTTGTAATTGTCTCAAATATTAAATGTAAATGATGTACATTTTCTGGAGCTTTTCTCCCCGAGCCTCTGTTGAAAACAGGCCACTGGCCCAGTCGGACTATTTCCAGGTTAACAAATGTAATAAATAAATAAAAATAAATAAAAGTGCCCTTTTAAAATACTCCTAAAAATAAAACCTGGATGCATGCTATAGCAGTGTAAATAGCTATTTTTCTTAGTATCCTTTTTATATACTCTAGTGGCAAAATGTCCAGTATCATCCCAGTATAATGATACATCAAGAAAATTTATAATATCATGAGAATGTTTCAAATCAAATTCCAAAGCATTAGTACTCGAATTTAAATATCCAATAAAATCATCCTCAGATCAAAAATATGCCATCCACAAATCTAGCATAAAAAGGACATATCTGAATAACTTACTGTTCCCAAAGGCAAACTTGCATTCCCAACTATACATGCCCAAGTTGGCATATTTATTTGCTACACAGTAATGTGTTACACATGCTATACAGTCTCCAATCTACCATCTAAACATGAGACTTTGCTATTGACAAAAGAGTTCTTCTGGCTATACTCCCTTCCCATCATCAGCTCTGACCTTTCCAAACTTACTTAGAAAACTTCAATCACTGCAGAATCACAGTTGCCATTTTATCATTGGTGCAGGCTGAAAGTTTGATCACTGCCTTGCAGTTTGACAGGCTGGCTCCATATTCTCCAGTTACTCAGTCTACGCACTAGAAAACTCACTTAAAAGGTCCACCACTTGGACCAGAGTAAAACCTTCTCTTTATCAAAGAATACTCCAGTTTTCTTCGATCCTCTGATCTCGTACTTGTCACTCCCTTTAGGTCTCTTATCTGCAAAGACATTGCCTTCTCCAGTCTTGATCCAGCCATATGGATCCAGATGGAAGTGTCTTCCAGGCACTTTGTCTCTTCTTCCTCTAACATTTCCTTCCTTCAGTAAACAGCTCAAATAATACATTCAGTGTCAGTCTGTATCCAGATGCACTGGATCTCTAAATGAATTACATGTTCTCTGCAATACACACACACACACACACACACACACACACACACACACACACACACACACATAGATAGTTGGATAAAGGCAGACACACACACACACACACACACACACACACACACACACACACACACACACACACACACACACACACATACACACACACACACACACAAACAATCACATATGTATATATGCTTCACCTTCACTGTTATCAAATACACACATCAGCAAACTACAGAACATTGACTTTATAACACCAAAGCCCACAAGACTGAAAGTCATAGAAAAAAAGTCATCTTTTTAGTAAGGAGTGTGAGGCATGCCCCCCCCCCCCCCATATCCCACATAACACCTGCTAATTATATATATTCCAACTTTGAGATCACACTATAGTGGGTAACAGACAAAATCCCACTCCTCTCCATACTATAATCTCACACAACCAGCTGTTCACATTTTTCAAAATTCTGACATTTTAAACTAAAATACCAGTAGTAAATGGGTTCAACATTCTGAGCATTCCATGCAATGAATGGGGGACAGACAGACAGACAGACAGACACACACACACACACACACACACACACACACACACACACACACACACACACACACACACACAAAACACATACCATTTATCCAGAGAAGTAATAGTCCACTGCACTTAATACTAGGTTGCTCATTGAGTATAATGTTTCTATCAGTACATACCTGTCCAGGCAATTATCATAACTGGAAGGGCCAGGGCCTAAATTCTAAAAATTATGCGGACTATCTCAAAGCCTTGTCCCACTTCTCAATATCATATAGGCTAATGAGAAGTGATATCTGCCTCTTGTACAGAGCTTCAACAGACCCTATTTTGTCAGACATTATTACACATTTGAAAGTCCAATGGCATCATAAACATGTTCTACAAGGAATCTCTGTCTCTTTTGCAAAATAAATAAAACATGTTAGAGGAATAGGTTTGTATCACAGCATATCTCCTCTACATAACCATCTTCCACTCCACATTAAAAAAAAATACTTCACTTACTATATTCAAATGTAATTTGGATGAATGAATAGGTAACCACAAATTCACCCTGGGCTGAGAACTCCTGTGTCTCATAGATAAGGGGAATATGTAAATGTCCCAACATATCGTTATTTGGATGATCACAGTGTTATTAAAAATGTAAGGACTAAAATCCATCATGGGAATGTAAGGTTAGGTTTCATAAAATCCTAACAGATCAATAGCCTAGTAGTACCTGTGATCCGAATTATCTATCTATCTATCTATCTATCTATCTATCTATATATGTGTGTGTGTACACATGCACGTATGCATATTCTATATAGACAGATATAAATATAGACATACTATAGGCACAGCATAAAATATATGAAAAAATAAAAGAAAACTGGCAGGCAGGAATAGCATAAAAAATGTTTAATACAAGATTTAAAAATAATAGAAGATGAGTGCTTTCATACCAAACTAGGTACTTCATCAGATCTAACTTAAACCGCTCTAACCATCCTTAAAAACATTACTTTAAAGGACCAATTTTACTGCTTGGAATTTTAAAACAAAGGTAACTAACTACTGTAATCGTTATATTTTTTTGAAAATAGATGACACATAAGAGTTTTCACATTACCTCAGTTATGTAAAACAGGGTACTTTTCTTTCACAGAAGGAGGGTTATATAGCACATAAAAATATTTATACTGTAAATCAACATACATTGTATATGTGCATTTTCTCTTAATTTTCTCTTTTCTTTCTCTCTTTTCTCATTATTTATTTTAACTGCATCTTGTCTCCCTTTCTAAATTCTCTCCTATTTACTATACTAATATAGTCTGTATATATTTAATAACTCACTATCTATACATAGATAAATCTTCTTTCGGCTTTTGTCTAAATAATCTAGTTTTAAGGAAGACTAATTGGAATAGTGAACTTGATTGTTATTATAATATTTATTAGATTAATGAAAGTCACTGTTATGCTTATTGGGAATGGGGACATTTTCGTGATTGACTCTTAAATGTTCCATTCATGTACATATGTCCTTTGAATTATTTCCTTTTAGTATTAACAAAATACATAAAAAGAGGAGAGAAAAATGTACTGTTGGTTAAGAGAAGTGAAACTTTCTTCACATTCTATTAGCGTTGCCATAGCAACAGTAAACAATTGCTGCAGTTTCTAAGGACACTGTGAATCTGCAAAGTTAATTTAGCCTCACAGATAACAAATAAGAAAAAGTAATGTTGTTTAATTATTAAAATGAAAAACAACCTAAACAAGGTAAAATAAATACATAATAGGATTATTTGTAAATATTTTATGATTTATCCTCATAGGATTACATATTCCTGGAGACACAACTGAAATGTTCCCAAACTACATGTGCACTGAAATGTAGCTGCTTGATTAAAAAGTATTACTCACTTTAACATGCTGATTTCACAAGCTGTCTGCACTGTAAAAGTTACATTTTATATGTTACTTGAAAGTGTCAGTCTCTAGAGCATATGAAAAGATACATATTACTTTTTGCAACATGCTATCTTTGCAGTTTCCTCACACTCTGTACAAACTCACTTAAAATATCAGTTTAAATATTAAATGTGCCCTTGAAATGCTATTAATATTTTGACAAAATATAATCTGAACTGTAAAATGAATGACTTGAAAGAAGTGAAGTAATGTATAGATTTCAAAGACAGTTCTTGACACTACAGTAAAAGTAAAAATATATATTCACAAGAAAGTATTGAAATGTTTTAGTCTTCCGGTTAAAATAACTTACTGTCAGCATTTTGTGGTATCAGAAAGTTTGAAGAGCTAGGAAATTACTAGTCTTCGTCTTTATAATGATTATTAGACAGATGTTAGACTGCTTAGTTTAATGAATTGTGGCATATGTGTATGAGGAAAAGTGGACTCAATTACTCACATTAGACTAAACATTCCTGGAAACTCAACTGAAATGTCTCCAAATTACTTGTGAATTTAAATGAAACTGCCTGATTAATAAGCATAATTTACTTTAACAACCTGAATCCATAAATTATCTGCTCTATGTATGCAAAATTATATATGTCGCTTGCATATGACAGTCTCTAGAGCACATATTATTTTTGCAACATGCTATATTTGCACTAAGCATACATTCTAAATTATCTCAGTTGGCAACTGACAAGTTATTTGAAACATCACTCTAAATATTAATTGTGCCCTTGAAATATTGTTGCCATTTTGACAAAACAAAACCTGAATTGAAAAATGAATGATTTGAAGAAGTGAAGTATTGTGCAGATTTCAAAGACAGCTATTGACACTATAATATAAGTAGAAATGCATACATGCAATGAAAAATTCAAATGCTTTATACTTTTAGTTAAAATAGCTTATTGTTAAGTTTTTGCTTTATCAGAAAATGTAAAGAGCTAGGAAATTATTTCTAATTTGTCTTTATAATGTTTACTAAAGTGATGTTAGTCACTGACTTGTTTAATGGATTGCGAGTCATGTACAAGACAGACTACTGAATGTTATTTCTGTTCCCTATGTTTGCTGAATTTCTTTTTTTTAGTGCTGATTTGAAACAAGGAAAAGAAAGGGAAGGGAAATATCTGTTTTTGGTCAAGGGAGGAGAGGCTTAAGAGTATTCTAACTGCCCCAAGAACTCTCTAAGATGCTCTAGATTACTATTTGATTAATACTTACCTAAGGTAAGTCTTGATTACCATATAGGTTCCTTCACATTCATTCTAGACCTGATGTGATTACCCATTCTGGAAGCAGGAGGTGCCCTATGCAGGATGGGAATTGTCAGGGTGACCATAGTTCATTCTTAGACTCTTCTTTGTAAATCTATAAATATGTAAAAGCACTGCACACTAGAATGTAGGGTGCCTCTACTCAGAGTCAGGATACCACTGATTAGCCATGTCTTTTCATAACTATAAGTTGAAGTTGGTGAGCTGAAGAGAGGGAAAGTAAAGGAAGACAGTACACCTACAGTAAATTTATATTTTATTGGTAACCACTCATTGTCTCCTGTAGAGCCCTTTTAATCACATTATTTTAGTAATAATCTATTTGTTGTTGGCTTATTTAGTGTAAGTTCCTCTGCTGCATTTAATTTATCCAAAATGACATATCTGACATGTTTGGGATCTTTTAAGGGTAACTAAATATTGAATATTTTCTAAGTCAATATAATAATTGTTTACACTACTAACATTCCATCCTGATATGTAAACTACTATAGAAAAATAATAGAATAATATAGAATTTCATATCTCTTTTAAGAAAATAATCCATATGATAATTTAACATATGGAGCTCAGTTGATATTGTTGGTTAAAAGTATGAGTGATAATCCAATAGATCTATCTTTATCTGTTGGATTAGAAATTACTTTCATTCCATGTTTAATGGGAAATTCATATTGATACTTTAGAATTAATGTTTTATAGAAGTACTTTTTTAAAGCCAGACCAGAATTTTACCCTACTTATATTTAAAGAAGAAAGAACATTAAATTACATTCCCAAGTTTACATACATAAAAATAACATCCAATGTTATCAGAGAATATGGTATAACTACTATAATCAAAATAAAAAAAAGAAGCAAAAAGTTTCTTCCAACAATAACTTGAAATGGATTTAACATTCTTAGCATTAAATACTAATGGCTTAAATAATGCAAATAAAAGATCAAACTTACTAAAATATTTAAATCTAAATAAGGCACAAGTAGTATTTCTCCAGAAAATGCATTTTAAGACTAATGATAGCTTTATTTGGAACCCTAAGGACTATACAGTCTTAGCTCAATCCTCCTATAGAACAAAGACAAAAGGAGTATCAATTCTCTGGAAGAAAAACATAATTACTCCAAAAGTTATTTATAAATATGAAGAAAAAGAAGGTCTACTAGCGTTTGTTATAATTAAATTTAATAACAGACTATGGACCTTAGCTAATCTATATTGGTTCCCAGGAATTGGAGCAGGAATGGTTAAAAAACACCTAGATTTTATTTCCAACAATTATAAAGGAAATCTTATACTGGGAGGAGACTTTAATTGTACCTTAGAAGCTTTTGAAACCACCAAGAAGTCTTTTCGCATAGCAACTATTTCAAAATCCTTAAAAATGGATTGATTCATTTCATTTAATTGACACGTTTAAAGTAAATGATAAATCCTTATTATTTTCCCATAAAGACCATAAATTTGGAACACAAACCAGTATAGACAAATTATTCGTAGTTCAAGATTTACAAACAAAAATCCTCAACTTCTCAATAGTTCCATTCCCCTTCTCAGATCATGACTCTCTGATAATGAAGTTCCAAATAGAGTTTAAACCTTTAATCCTCTCAACTAGAATTCCATCATATATCAGCAAAATTAAAGAATTCAGACCCTGGATATTGTCAGAACTACAATTATTTCTTGAAATTAATAATACAACAGAAATCAGTAGAGTCATGGTTTGGGACTCATTAAAAGCGTATTTATTTGGTAAGACCCTTAGCTGGTACAAAAACAAAGTTAGAGAGTGGGAATCTAAATCATTAGACTTGCAAACCAGACTCTTGACAGCAAAATCTAAAAAAAAAAAATCAGAATTGTCCAGAAGTCAAAAAAGAAATAGAGGAGTTAAATGAAAAATATAATGAAATTCTAACAAACAAAACTTGTCTAGCCTTGAAAAAATTAAAAATAAACTCATTAGCCACCTCCCTCACATATCTACATAACTTATCTACAAGAATTAAAATACAATCTAAAGCAAATAAAATGAGTAGTATATATCATGAAAAGAAAGGGAAAAAAAGTATCAGACAGAGGAGACATCCTTGAAGCATTTTGGTTCCATTATATGGAACACTTCAAAAAAGAAGATTTAGATACCAACCAAATAAACTTAGATACAAACCATATTAATATAAAAAAAATTCCTGAAAACTTAAAACTAGACCTACAAAAACATATATCCTACAAAGAAATTGTTGACAACATAAAAGAAAGTAAATCTGACAAAGCTCCAGGGATAGATGGTACAATTATGGAAATTTACAAACTCTTCCCTTCAACAGTAATCTCCCTTTTTCATAAAACTTTGCTAGAAGTCCAGTCAGAAGCAAAAATACCACCCTCGTGGAAATATTCTCTTATAACACCAATTCTAAAAGATAATAAACCATCAGACCTTTGCACCTCATACAGACCTATATCATTACTGAATACTGATTACAAAATATTCATGTCAATCCTAGCTAACAGAATGAAAATCCCACCTTCAAAGACAATTAATAATGATCAAACAGGATTTTTATATAACAGGCACACACAATAATATTAAAATGATACTTACTCTTATAGATTTTGTGAAAAAAGTAGAGAAACACCTGTAATCAGATTAGACATAGAAAAAGCCTTTGATTCCCTCAACTGGGAATATAGATTTAAAACTTTAGCATTATTTGAATTTCCTCCACCCTTCATCTTATTACTACAAAACATATATATTAATAACTTAGCCTACATTAAATTAGGTCCTTTCATCTCAGAATCTATCCATATAACAAAAGGTACTAAACAAGAATGCCCCCTTTCTCCTATTTTATTTGCTTTGGCTATAGAAATACTTGCAGAAATAATATGCAATAATCCAAGAATAAAAGGAATAGAGGTCTATGACTAGTACATATCTAAAATAATGCTTTGTGCTGATATTTTATTAACCCTATCAAACTCCATAGAGTCATTAGGAGAGCTAGAAGAAGTAATGGAGAGATTTTATAAGATTTCAGGTCTACACTTTAATAGAGCAAAATTAAAATTTCTATTTTTAAATAAGAAAAAAAGAAATACAAGTTACAGATAAATATATCATAGGAAAACAAGAAATTACGCTAAATTATTTAGGAATAGTGTTATGCAAAAATATAAACAAAACAATATTAATAAATTATAAAAACATTATTGAAACAATATATATATATATATATATATATATATATATATATATATATATATATATATATATATAAAAGTGGAAAACAGAAAAAGCCTTTGATTCCCTCAACTGGGAATATATATTTAAAACTTTAGCATTATTTGAATTTCCTCCTCCCTTCATCTTATTACTAAAAAACATATATATTAATAACTTAGCCTACATTAAATTAGGTCCTTTCACCTCAGAATCTATCCATATAACAAAATGTACTAAACAAGGATGCCCTCTTTCTCCTATTTTATTTGCTTTGGCTATAGAAATACTTGCAGAAATAATATGCAATAACCCAAGAATAAAAGGAATAGAGGTCTATGTCCAGTAAATATCTAAAATAATGCTTTTTGCTGATATTTTATTAACCATATCAAACTCCAGAGTCATTAGGAGGGTTAGAAGAAGTAATGGAGAAATTTTATAAGATTTCAGGTCTAGACTTTAATAGATCAAAATCAAAATGTCTATGTTTAAATAAGAAAAAAGAACTACAAGTTACAGATAAATCCATCATAGGAAAAGAAGAACTTACACTAAATTATTTAGGAATAGTGTTGTACAAAAATATAAACAGAACATTATTAATAAATTATAAAAATATTATTGAAACAATAAAAATATATATAGAAAAGTGGAACAAAATTATATTAACATTTGAAGACAGATTGCAATTAATAAAAATGGTCTTATTGTCAAAAATATTATATGTAGCATTAGCAATACAGTTAATTCCTGAAAGATGCATTCTTAAAGAAATAAACTCATGTTTAATAAAATGTTTATGGTATCCCAAAAAGAATAGAGTAGCTCTAACTCATCACATTAGACCCTGGAAACAAGGAGGATTGAACTTCCCAGAAATAGAAACATATATAAAAGCATCTGTGCTTAAAACTACAATAGACTGGATAAACCCAAATTATTTTGCCAACTGGAAAGAATTAACAACAGCTATATTAACACATGAATATAATCTGTTAAACATTTTTGAATAGCAGACAAATCAGACAAACCCTGGTACATACTATGCATAAGTATACAATATAATATAACAAAACCTTCTAAAAAACACTAATTAATCATTACATCAGTTCCTTTAGGAAACTTATCAATGCAAACATAGATCTAAAACTTTGGTCTGACCTGTTAACCCCATTTACCATCACTAAGAATTTTCCTCACAAAATATATAGGGAAACAATAACCTCCTGGGAACAAAATGGATTCTTATGCTGGTTTCAATCTGTAAATAAATTAAATGTTTTAGATATACATATGATAAAAACTGCTTACAATATTCCAACACAGGACTGGTTAACCTTACAAAGCATTCTAATGTACACTCAAGATTTATGCAGATTAATTAATAATTCCTCATTTAAAGATATTCCAAATCTAATAAGTTTTCTGTATGAAATTACATATAATAGTTGTAAAAAGAAAAATTCCATTTCAAATCTATATAAAGAGTTAATAACATATAAAACAATTCCCAAACATCATATTGCAGTTCTTAACAAAAGGTCAGTCATTGCAGTTAACAGAATAAATTAAAAGTAACATCTTACTATCAGTTAATTACACCTCTAACACACACTACTGGAAAATATTTAACTGGAAATACTTACATAGAGCATTTTTAACACCAGATAGAATTAAAAAGAGCAGTACTACTACAAATGTTTTTTGCTGGAGGTTGAAAAGTCAAATGAAGCAGACTGGATTCATATTCTTTATGAATGTAATAAAATTAAATCATATTGGAATGGAATCAATCATTTTTTACAAGCTTTATTTAATGACTACGTTACCTTAACTACATTATTGATAATACTAAATGTAAATGAAGGTCCCTACCTGAATAAGACAAATACGTATTTGTTATAGACAATACTTGCTATATCTAGAAAATGCGTAACCAGAAGGTGGAATTCAAATACACCCCCGACCTTGAAAGAATTCTACACTTTACTGAAGACAACTGCATTGATGGAAATAAAAATCAAAGAACTACAAATCTATCCCAGGCCATTGGTAAATAATCCTTGGAAGAAAGTTATATCTTTGTTGGACAGTCTGCAATAATCAATATTGTATCTCTGAAATCTTATCTGTTAATTCTATATTTAATAACATACAGTGTATGTAAATGAAAGTCAGGCTATTGTAAATATTGTATATAGTTGTTTAAAATGATACTTAAAAAAATATTATGTAAATGTTATTTTAATTGAAAATAAAAAAAAATATTTGAGAAAAAAAAACTCTCTTGGCTGAGGAATATTTCCACGGAGTAAGTGGAACTACGTATATCTATCTATATATATATATATATATATATATATGCCCCCCACATCCCCCTAACTATATATACCAACTCTTGGATTGCACTAGAGTGGGGAAAAGGGTATATATCTTTTTATTACCTTACAGTACTATACACAATTCCACTACTGCTGGTAGCATATGAAACGTCCACCATATTTGTTCACATACTTCCTATAAAAATTGAAAAGAGACACACCTCATTTACAAGCACTAAATAAGGATTTCTTATCGTATTACTTATATTCCAAAATCAACACTTTAATTTCAGTCTTATAACACTCTGCATTCTAAACTTTCAGTATTTTGAGTGTTGGTGTTTTAAAGTTTCAGTATTTTGAGATTTCATTATTCCAGTCTCGGTATTTTGGTTTTAGAGATTATGGAAATTCAGTATTTGGAAGTAAATATATATATATATATATATATATATATATATATATACACACATGTATATATATTTATATAGATAGATATATACATATATATATATATATATATATATATATATATATAGATTCATAGGTTCATAGGTTCATACTAGGCTATCTGCCCAAGGGCATTTATAAGCCTAGCCCATAGTTATGTGGCTTTCGCCACCCCTTTAGTTTGAATAAAAACTATGCCTATCATTTTTCTGTGCCTCTGTCAAGCAGTGACACTGAAGTAATCCCTGGGGTATATCTGCGATCTCCCATCCATTGGTCAAGATTCCTCTTGAACAAGGCCAGCGAGGTGCTCTGCCTCACATGTACCGGGATTTTGTTCCACAGCATAGGGAGTCTCTGGGTGATGAATCTGTCCCTCCAGCACGTTCTATTTATAACCGTGTCAAGGTTTAAGTCTCCGCCCTTGTGGTTCTGAGGGATCTAGATTTTTGAGGTGAAGCATATTCATCAAATCTGGGTTTGACATGGCCTTATATGTCAGGCACAGGTCACCTCTGAGCAAGCGGTATGAGACTGAATAAAGCTGGAGTTCTTTCAGTCGGGCAGCATAAGACATATTTTTGAGACCCTTTATCCTTTTGGTGAGGAACTTTTGGGGCCTTTCAAGCTGCATCAGGTGTCTGGTCAGATACATTCCGAATGGGGCATTGTACTCAATCATAGGTCTAATGAGTGATGAGTACAGGGGGACGATGACCTCCCTTGATCTAGATGTGAATCCCTTCATGATCAGGTGGGCGATATAGAAGGTTTTCCTAACTACTTTAGCAACATGAGTGTTAAGCGAAGAGTACTGTCAACTTGGGTCCCCAGATCCCTGATGACTTTCTGTGCTCATTGGATTGTCACCTATATGGTAGCTAGGGGTAACCTTGTTTTTCCCGAAGGGTATGACTATGCATTTTTAACGTTTAACTTCAGGCCATGGCTCTGGCACCAGTTATCCATTTCTGTGAGGCCCTTCTGGAGGATATCTGTGTCAGATGTGTTTTCGACTATGGCCCAGTTTGCAGTCATCTGCAAACTTTGTCAGCCATAACCCTCCTGTGTTTGCTTGTACTTCAGAAAAGTAGATGCCGAACAAGAGTGGACCCAGGACTGAGCCCTGTGGGACACCACTTGTGACAGGCTTTGAGTCTGACATGGCTCCAGCAACTCTGACCCTGTGGGTTCTGTCGCTAGCCAGTTTGCAACCCATCTTGTGATGTATGGGTTTACATTCAAGCTGATGAGTTTTTCGATGATACCTGAGTGGGGTATTGTGTCAAGGCCTTTGCCAGGTCGAGGTAGGCTGTATGGACTGCCTTTCCCTCATCAATGGCCTTGGTGACTGTCTCGAAAAAGTCAACCAAGTTTAAGAGGCAGGATCTGCCTTTGACAAAGCCAAACTGGGTTGGATCCAAAGTC
This sequence comes from Protopterus annectens, assembly GCF_019279795.1. Taxonomy (NCBI): domain Eukaryota; kingdom Metazoa; phylum Chordata; order Ceratodontiformes; family Protopteridae; genus Protopterus; species Protopterus annectens. Next base: position 290,481,636 of record NC_056748.1, on the reverse strand, counting down.
TGCAAGTTCCCTATGTCTTTATTTATGAGTTCCATTATGATCCTCTCCATGGCTTTGCAGATAAGGCTTGTCAAGCTAATGGGGCGGTAATTTCCAGGGTCTGTGGAGGCACCGCCCTTATGAAGTGGGACCACAGTCGCCGTCGCCACTCCTTGGGTGTATCCTGAGGTGAGGCTAAGATTAAACAGCTGTCCTAACTGTGGGTTTAATTCCTCGTTGAGTTCATGAAGCACACAGCCGGGGACACCATCCGGTCCCATGGATGCTGTGTTTTTGCCTTAGTGAGGGCAGTTCTCACCTGGGCGTTGGAGATGTTTGGGGGCTACAATCCTCTGGAATAGATATCTCTCCTTTTGGGGAGGGGGGAAGTTTGCACTGAACCTGTCAGCCAGTATGTTAGCAATGTGTGTAGGTTCAGTAATTTTCACATCATTTTGAACTAATTCTGAGCATATCTGGGAGTTTCCTCCTAGGTTTCTAACATAGCTAAAGAAGGCCTTATGATTGTCTTTAGAGTCCTTGGCGATTTTTCTCTCAAAATTTGCCTTGGATGATTTTATGAGAGCTCTTAGTTTTTACTTATAATGATCAAAGGTGTCTTACCTTTCAAGGATTTTGCTCTATCTTGTAGTAGCTTCCTCCTTTTGTTGTAGAGCTTGTTTATGGCTGGGGTCCACCAGACTGGACGCTTGCCTTTGGTACAGAGAGTCTTAGTTTTGTTTGGGATTGCCTGATCCATGCAGTCCTGTAGGTGCTGGTAGAAGGCATTTGTAAGTGATTCAGCGGTTTGAGTAATGTTTACCACTGGCTCAGGGGCCTTAAAGGAGACCACACTAGTTTTTAGAAGTGTGAAATCGGCTTTTGAGAAGTTTTTCACTGTGGTCTTTTTGTTTCAGGTGGGGCGGGATGAGGACCTCCAGCGAGATTAGTTTATGATCTGATCTCACCAGTGAGGGGTATACTTCGGTGTTGAACATTTTGATCCCATGTTCGTGATGATGAGATCAAGTATGTTTTCACCTCTTGTGGGGATGGTGACTAGTTGTTCCATGGCATTTGAGTTTATGAACTCCAGGAATCTTTGGGTTAGAGTGTTCGGGCTTGAGTAGTGTTCCCAGTCTATATTAGGGTAGTTGAAGTCACCTAGTATGATGGTGTTTGGAGATACATTTATCCCTCCAATGTTTTCAGGAAGGCCATGTGAGGTTCCTGAGTTTGAGAGGGTGGCCTGTAACATGCTACAAATTGCAGAGCAGTCTTGCCTATGGTTAATTGCACCTGGATGGTCTCCGATGCATCGTGCGTTGCCACCAACCTTGAGGTGTGGGTGTCCTTTATGAATATGGACACCCCCCCCTCCTTTCTTGGTGTTGTCCGGATTTTGCGGGCGGAACGTATCATATGAGGTGAAACCTGTTAGTGCTGGGGTGCTCTCAGGAGCCTTGAACCAGGTTTCTGTCACAGCACAGACATCAATGTTCTCCATATTGAGAAGGGCCTCGAGTGCGTGCATCTTGAGATTGAGACTTCTGGCATTGAGCAGCATTACCCTTAGTTTTTTCCTTTTGGTGTTCTAGGGTGGTAGGTTTAGAATTTGAGCCTTGCCTAAAAAGGCACTATGGGGTGGCAAGAGCCTTTGCCAATATCCGGAAGCCCAGGGTGACAGGTGCAAGCCGTCCCTTGAAGCAGCGTGGCTTGTCCAGCATGTCATCCCAGGCAGACAGACATTGGATCCCCTTTGAATGACACCAGAATTTAAGCCAATTATTAAAGCTGATCATCTTATCACTGTATTGTGGCATCATTCTAGGTGAAGGTAGGATACTGCTCAAGGTCAGGGTCATACCTGCCTGGGCTACATAATCAGAGAGCTCCTCGACGTCCCTTTTCATGTAGTCCAAGGAGGTACATCTCAGGTCGTTGACACCAGCGTGGACAATGACTGAGTCGACTTGTACCTGCTGTTGAGAGACCTGAGTGCTTGCGTTATGTGGCGGATTCTAGCGTCCGACAGGCAGCTTACTGTGACCTTCTCCTTACTCAGTCTGGTGAGCGGGACGTCAGTGTGTCTGACTATGGAATCACCAATGACAAGTGTGTCTGGCATTTTGTTTGGCCTTAAGGGCTGTGACTGTTTGACACTCTGACTGTGTGGTCTATGTGTTGCATGTGTTGGGTCGTGAGGTGGTAGTTGTTTGGGTGTCTGCTTTGGTGGCCTCTGCTGTTTTGGTAAATTTTTGACCAGAGCCTCTGAGTATGTCTTTGTGTGAGTATGTGTATGATTTGAAGTTGTGATGGTACCATGTGTGACTGGGTATGTATTGTGTGTGGTTGCCTTCTCCTCCTGTCTGGTCTTGCCAGTCCTATGTTGAGAGAGCTCAGCCTCCAGTTTGGCCGTATAGTTGCATCTCTCGCATGTATTTGTGTTTTGTGGGAGAAGGAGAGGATTGTCTGTGTACATGAGGCAATTGTAACATTGCCTCAATATTCCCAGGTTCACCAGTTGAGCTGGAGAGGACACTAGCAACTGATCCTCGACATACTAGAAGTAGTAGATAAAGAACTTTCAAAGGACTCCGGGGAAGTGGGTTTTGGGCTGGTGGGGTACTATCTATAATAAGAGTGCTTTATCAAGGTGCAAGTACTGTAGGAGTAAGTGCTAGGCTTTACAGATAGAGAATAGTCTACTTGGGAATCAAGTAGAGATGAACTTTTCAGTTATAGGATATGCTGGTTAGATCAGCAGTACAGTTTAGCGTGTTTTATAGCAGGGGCTGAAGGGAGCTAGGAATTGGCCCAAACGACCAATGGACTACTAGTTTCTGGCTGAAACTTCACCAAATCGGACAAAAAGGCCGCTCAGTGCTTCCCACTCCCACTGGTAAGCAAAGAAACTTCCCTCCTTCCTAATAAGGCAATGGATCAGTAACAGGAACTAAAAACAAAGCCCAGGGATCAGCAACTCTGAAACTGGACTACTCTAGTTCAGTAAAGTGGGAAAACAAGAGATTTTTTGTTTTATTACAGAGATAAGGAAAAAAACAGACAGTAAATGCTATAAATGCTGTAAATCGGCTAGCGCACTTTAGTGTGTAGCCTACAGAAACAATTTGCAACAATTAGTAACTTAAAGTGCAATAAACAGTGTAAAATGCAGAAATCACTTAAAGTAGCAGTAAAACAGGCGAAATGCAGTCGCTAGCTTAATAACAGTGGGAAAGCCACAAAAAATACTTATATCTGGTAGAAAGTCACTCTTTTAGCTCTCTGCTGCTTGGATCACTCTGCAGGCCACCACGAGGATCTGTGCAGAGTTGGTACAAGCTGGAAAACACGTGTTTAGTGTGTTTTATAGCAGGGGGCTGAAAGGAGCTAGGAATTGGCCCAAAACGACCAATAGACTACTAGTTTCTGGCTGAACTTCACCAATTCGGACAAAAAGGCTGCTCAGTGCTTCCCACTCCCACTGGTAAGCAAAGAAACTTCCCTCCTTCCTAATAAGGCAATGGATCAGTAACAGGAACTAAAAACAAAGCCCAGGGATCAGCAACTCTGAAACTGGACTACTCTAGTTCAGTAAGGTGGGAAAACAAGATATTTTTTTTTTTTTTTTTTTTTTTTTACAGAGACAAGGAAAAAAACAGACAGTAAATGCTATAAATGCTTTTAAGTGGCTAGCACACTTGAGTGTGTTAGCCTACAGGTAAAATTAAGCAACAAATAACTTTTTAAGAGTGCAAAACAGTTAATCAACACAAAAACAGTTTAAATAGAATGCAGAGCTGTATAAACAGGCTAAGATGCAGTCGCTAAGCAGTAAATATTCAAAAGCCAGAAAAAATACTTAAATCAGTTATAGCAAATACAGTTATAACAAATGCTCTGAAATATACTGTATATTTCCAATATGTTTGAGAAGGACAGTCAGAACACAAGAAGGTTCAGGCGAAAAAGAAAAAAAAAATTTTGTTTTACTTTTTGAAAAGGTAAAAAGGAGGAACAGAAGGCCTTATCAAATGTTCTCTCTGTATTAAGAAGAATGAGCTAATGACACTAGACTGGGAGGTGTGTCACAGTAGGGGCGGGCAACTGCAAAGCCACCAAGTATAAGAGCAAGACACCAACAGGGAGGGAGGGTGGTACAAAATAGCCTAAGACAACACGCTATGAAAGTTTTTAAACAGAAAAAGATTTCTGAAGATTCTGAATAGACAAAGTGCTTTATATATATTAAATTATAAAAACAGTAATCTGTTAAAATAATCAAAAAATACTTATATTTTGTAGCTCAGTTGCGGTCAAACAACTTCTCCAGCCTGCACCAAAGACCAGAACAACAACTTTTTTTTACAAGAACACAAAAGAACCAGCCCCCACTAGCCAAGAGATAATTACACAAAGTAAATGTTTCAGTTTATACAATAGCCTAAGACAACACGCTATGAAAGTTTTTAAACAGAAAAAGATTTCTGAAGATTCAGAATAGACAAAGTGCTTTATATATATTAAATTATAAAAACAGTAATCTGTTAAAATAATCAAAAAATACTTATATTTTGTAGCTCAGTTGCGGTCAAACAACTTCTCCAGCCTGCACCAAAGACCAGAACAACAACTTTTTTTACAAGAACACAAAAGAACCAGCCCCCACTAGCCAAGAGATAATTACACAGAGTAAATGTTTCAGTTTATACAATAGCCTAAGACAACACGCTATGAAAGTTTTTAAACAGAAAAAGATTTCTGAAGATTCTGAATAGACAAAGTGCTTTATATATATTAAATTATAAAAACAGTAATCTGTTAAAATAATCAAAAAATACTTATATTTTGTAGCTCAGTTGCGGTCAAACAACTTCTCCAGCCTGCACCAAAGACCAGAACAACAACTTTTTTTTACAAGAACACAAAAGAACCAGCCCCCACTAGCCAAGAGATAATTACACAAAGTAAATGTTTCAGTTTATACAACAGCCTAAGACAACACGCTATGAAAGTTTTTAAACAGAAAAAGATTTCTGAAGATTCTGAATAGACAAAGTGCTTTATATATATTAAATTATAAAAACAGTAATCTGTTAAAATAATCAAAAAATACTTATATTTTGTAGCTCAGTTGCGGTCAAACAACTTCTCCAGCCTGCACCAAAGACCAGAACAACAACTTTTTTTTACAAGAACACAAAAGAACCAGCCCCCACTAGCCAAGAGATAATTACACAGAGTAAATGTTTCAGTTTATACAATAGCCTAAGACAACACGCTATGAAAGTTTTTAAACAGAAAAAGATTTCTGAAGATTCTGAATAGACAAAGTGCTTTATATATATTAAATTATAAAAACAGTAATCTGTTAAAATAATCAAAAAATACTTATATTTTGTAGCTCAGTTGCGGTCAAACAACTTCTCCAGCCTGCACCAAAGACCAGAACAACAACTTTTTTTACAAGAACACAAAAGAACCAGCCCCCACTAGCCAAGAGATAATTACACAGAGTAAATGTTTCAGTTTATACAATAGCCTATGACAACAAGCTATGAAAGCTTTTAAACAGAAAAAGATTTCTGAAGATTCTGAATAGACAAAGTGCTTTATATATATTAAATTATAAAAACAGTAATCTGTTAAAATAATCAAAAATACTTATATTTTGTAGCTCAGTTGGTCAAACAACTTCTCCAGCCTGCACCAAAGACCAGAACAACAACTTTTTTTACAAGAACACAAAAGAACCAGCCCCACTAGCCAAGAGATAATTACACAGAGTAAATGTTTCAGTTTATACAATAGCCTAAGACAACACGCTATGAAAGTTTTTAAACAGAAAAAGATTTCTGAAGATTCTGAATAGACAAAGTGCTTTATATATATTAAATTATAAAACAGTAATCTGTTAAAATAATCAAAAATACTTATATTTTGTAGCTCAGTTGCGGTCAAACAACTTCTCCAGCCTGCACCAAAGACCAGAACAACAACTTTTTTTTACAAGAACACAAAAGAACTAGCCCCCACTAGCCAAGAGATAATTACACAGAGTAAATGTTTCAGTTTATACAATAGCCTAAGACAACAAGCTATGAAAGTTTTTAAACAGAAAAAGATTTCTGAAGATTCTGAATAGACAAAGTGCTTTATATATATTAAATTATAAAAACAGTAATCTGTTAAAATAATCAAAAAATACTTATATTTTGTAGCTCAGTTGCGGTCAAACAACTTCTCCAGCCTGCACCAAAGACCAGAACAACAACTTTCTTTACAAGAACACAAAAGAACCAGCCCCACTAGCCAAGAGATAATTACACAGAGTAAATGTTTCAGTTTATACAATAGCCTAAGACAACACGCTATGAAAGTTTTAAACAGAAAAGATTTCTGAAGATTCTGAATAGACAAAGTGCTTTATATATATTAAATTATAAAACAGTAATCTGTTAAAATAATCAAAAATACTTATATTTTGTAGCTCAGTTGCGGTCAGACAACTTCTCCAGCCTGCACCAAAGACCAGCACAAGAACTCTTTTTGTACAAGAACAGAAAAGAACTAGCCCCCACTAGCCAAGAGATAATTACACAGAGTAAATGTTTCAGTTTATACAATAGCCTAAGACAACAAGCTATGAAAGGTTTTAAACAGAAAAAGATTTCTGAAGATTCTGAATAGACAAAGTGCTTTATATATATTAAATTATAAAAACAGTAATCTGTTAAAATAATCAAAAAATACTTATATTTTGTAGCTCAGTTGGTCAAACAACTTCTCCAGCCTGCACCAAAGACCAGAACAACAACTTTTTTACAAGAACACAAAAGAACCAGCCCCCACTAGCCAAGAGATAATTACACAGAGTAAATGTTTCAGTTTATACAATAGCCTAAGACAACACGCTATGAAAGTTTTTAAACAGAAAAAATTTCTGAAGATTCTGAATAGACAAAGTGCTTTATATATATTAAATTATAAAAACAGTAATCTGTTAAAATAATCAAAAATACTTATATTTTGTAGCTCAGTTGCGGTCAAACAACTTCTCCAGCCTGCACCAAAGACCAGAACAACAACTTTTTTTTACAAGAACACAAAAGAATATCAAGTGAAGAATAGCTGCTCTGTATAGGGTCTCCGGTAACAACAAAAATTAAATGGCAAAACTATATGGGAGACCGTTCAGGCAGTGCAATAATAAGTAAAGTGTCAAATCAGGTTGGCTTCCTCGAAAAAAGTAACCAAGATACCAGCACAGGAATATAAAGCCACAGTCTATAGAACGTCCGGTAACACAGTTCTTAAATTAGGTCAGTATTCACTTCACCATAAGTAATTAAATAACACAATCCAAATTAAATAATCCAAACGAATAGGTCAAAATACTTTAATGGCATAAAACTGGCAAGCGCTTTCACCTTTAGGCTTCCTTAGGCCAAACACAGTAAAACGCATTTAACATATATATATATATATATATATATATATATATATATATACTTTCTATACCTTAATGACATCACGTCCTTCTCAATCAATTAAACAAACAATTCTTAAATACAGATAAAAAACCCTAATATATGCACATGTAAAATGCTAAAAGAATAAAATATCATGTATAATAAAACCGTGCGTCAAAAATTAACTGTTTAACACAAAAAAGCTAAAAAACTAAACTAAATGGCATATCATGCATTATATCTGAAAACTGTGCATCAAATGTAACAGAAATAACCATTTAGGACAGAGATTGCACATGGTAATCTAATAGTGCTCATATGCAACCTAGCTTCTAAACCAATCCATACAAATTCAATAAATATTAACTAAACTAATAAATAGAAATATTCAGTTTAAAAACAGAAAAACTGATGGTACATGTTGGGTGACACACAAACAACTTAATTCTTTAATAACCCTAGGTTAAATCAGTACATACAACAATAAATTTATAAGTAGATGAATAAAGGAAGTGATGTCATTAAGGTATAGAAAGTATATATATATATATATATATATATATATATATATATATATATATATATATATATATGTTAAATGCGTTTTACTGTGTTTGGCCTGAGGAAGCCTAAAGGTGAAAGTGCTTGCCAGTTTTATGCCATTAAAGTATTTTGACCTATTCGTTTGGATTATTTCGTTTGGATTGTCTTATTTAATTATTTATGGTGAAGTGAATACTGACCTAATTTAAGAACTGTGTTACCAGACGTTCTATGGACTGTGGCTTTATATTCCTGTGCTAGTATCTTGGTTACTTTTTTCGAGGAAGCCATCCTGATTTGACACTTTACTTATTATTGCACTGCCTGAACGGTCTCCTGTATAGTTTTGCCATTTAGTTTTTGTTGTTACCGGAGACCCTATACAGAGCAGCTATTCTTCTCTTGATTTTACTTATACTTACTTACTGCTTTGTTATGGCAGAGCTAATTACTACATCGATTGAACTACCCTATAAACCTGAGAAAGCTGACAGTAGAACCAGGAGGTTTGAAAATTGCGTTTCCGGCTAGAACAATCCGTTGCTGGCGTATGACGTGACTAGTGATGCTACGGAAGAGAATGCAGCTGAGGCTAGCTGTAGTGGGCTTTCTACACTACTTAATCAGATGGAACTAGATTTTATGAAACTAAAATGCATGCAGCTTCAGCGGCAGCACTTCGAATTATGCATAGCATGCAAGATTATTCCTAGAGGGTTACGCGTCCTGAAGATGCCCACCACAGGTACGACGTACCCTGACCTTTTATATAAATGGCAAATGATTAACATTGATACTAGTGTAAGATACATGCAGCTAATGAATGAGTACTTTTTGCCGGAAGAGTCTGCTCTAAGAGAAAAGTTAAGAGAACAGCAATGACATGTCTATGAGACTTATCCAAATCAAGTTTTGGACAAAGTCTTTGATAATGTCTTAGACAATGTTTATTTATTTGAAAAGAAATCATTGGAGCAGAAGCAAAGCAAAATCCGAAGGGATACTGTCGGCTTTAAGAATGGACATGTCTTTACCTGGCGAGGACAATAATATGAATCTTGTACAAGGGAGGGTAGATAAAAATAAAACTAGAAGTAATTTGAATAGTAATGTGAATAGAAACCTGAATTACAATGTTGGTGACTGTAAAACGGTTAGCGATATAAGCAATGATAATGTTACACCCAGTCAATTGTCACGAGGTTCTCATAACATGACAGCATATGCCAAGAATGTAGTTACTACAGTAGTAGAGGTACATCGAGAGGATGATACAAATGTAAAAGTGTCTAAAACTGCCCCAACTACTAACATCATCGAACATGAAACCATATAAGTAATGGAAGATTCCGTTGCCTCTAATGTACCTACTAATAATTCTATTGTAGGAGAGGAGGTAGTTAGAAAGAAAACAACCTTGAATAATAAAAATAGCCCTATAGGTAATGATGTGATAGCCCCTTTCCCCATTTCCGATTTTCGGAGGGGAGGGAGAGATCGATCAATGAGCAGCGGCAGACAGAAGAGGAGGCTACCTGAAGAGGAACGTATAGGCCCAACATTGAAGAAAATGTGAGAAAAGATGGCCATTCATTGATTTGGAATATTTCTAGTAGACATCTTACTAAAGAATAGATTGATGTTCTAGAGAAAGGGCTTTCATTTATTCCCTCAATTAGGAGTGATATTACAGATTCTGTTATTGATCTTAAATTACATGTTCGAAACATTCAACTCCAATTAGATTTTTGCAAATCAAAATCAGCTAATGAAGTCTATGCTTTTAGAAAGCCCAGTACATATGTACCATACCTGCATCCACTTATAGATGCTTATTCTAAATTGGTAGAGCAGGAATTGCATGAAATAGATTAAAAGAATAGACATAAAATATGGTATGGCAATTCACATCCTAAATTAAGGTCAGCATTAAGAACATTAAAAAGTGATCGTAATATTGTGATAAGGCCTGCTGACAAGGGAGGTCCTATTGTTATAATGGATAGTGAGAGATATATTTTAAGTATGACGGAAATGTTGAGTGACACACGTTTTTATAAACGAATAAGTTTATATCAAATAGAAGAGATTATTAATAAAGTCTCTGCATTTCTATTAGATACCCTTTGTATTGGAAGAATTAATGACAAACTATACAATTATTGCTCCGTAAGTGAACCAATGATCCCATGTATCCAAGGTATGCCGAAGATACATAAACACCCTGAATGCCCCCCTATGAGACCAATAGTCGCTGGGCAAGGCTGGATAACTGAACCTATATTTATATATTTGGAGTCTAAGTTGAGGCCTGTTGTGAATGAATATGCATATATATTAAAAGATACTAGGCAATTTCTAATTATGTTGTATGAAGAAATGAAAGATATATCTGTGGAAGACAAATTTTGGTTGGTCACTTTTGATGTCCAATCACTTTTTACTACTATCCCGAATCAAGAAGGGATAGATAGTATTCGTAGATGTCTAATAGCTCACCAGACATCGACTGATTTTCATGTTGATACTTTATGTGAGCTAATGAAGGTGCTTTTTAACTAATAATATCTTTACATTTAATAACCAAATTTATATTCAAAAGGATGGCGTGGCTATGGGCACCTCGTGTGCCAATAGCTATGCCAACCTTGTTATGGCTGATTGGGAAAGTAGGCATCTGTTCATGTTAGAAAGTTACAAGCAACATGTTAGATTTTATGTGCATTTTGTGGATGACCTCTTTCTAATTTGGAATTCTGGGAAAGTAGAATTATTTGAATTTTTATAGCAAGTGAATTCATTGACTAGCTATCTTTTTAAACCACCCCCCACTAGCCAAGAGATAATTACACAGAGTAAATGTTTCAGTTTATACAATAGCCTAAGACAACACGCTATGAAAGTTTTTAAACAGAAAAAGATTTCTGAAGATTCTGAATAGACAAAGTGCTTTATATATATTAAATTATAAAAACAGTAATCTGTTAAAATAATCAAAAAATACTTATATTTTGTAGCTCAGTTGCGGTCAGACAACTTCTCCAGCCTGCACCAAAGACCAGAACAACAACTTTTTTTTACAAGAACACAAAAGAACTAGCCCCCACTAGCCAAGAGATAATTACACAGAGTAAATGTTTCAGTTTATACAATAGCCTAAGACAACAAGCTATGAAAGTTTTTAAACAGAAAAAATTTCTGAAGATTCTGAATAGACAAAGTGCTTTATATATATTAAATTATAAAAACAGTAATCTGTTAAAATAATCAAAAAATACTTATATTTTGTAGCTCAGTTGCGGTCAAACAACTTCTCCAGCCTGCACCAAAGACCAGAACAACAACTTTTTTACAAGAACACAAAAGAACCAGCCCCCACTAGCCAAGAGATAATTACACAGAGTAAATGTTTCAGTTTATACAATAGCCTAAGACAACACGCTATGAAAGTTTTTAAACAGAAAAAGATTTCTGAAGATTCTGAATAGACAAAGTGCTTTATATATATTAAATTATAAAAACAGTAATCTGTTAAAATAATCAAAAAATACTTATATTTTGTAGCTCAGTTGCGGTCAAACAACTTCTCCAGCCTGCACCAAAGACCAGAACAACAACTTTTTTTTACAAGAACACAAAAGAATATCAAGTGAAGAATAGCTGCTCTGTATAGGGTCTCCGGTAACAACAAAAATTAAATGGCAAAACTATATGGGAGACCGTTCAGGCAGTGCAATAAAAAATAAAGTGTCAAATCAAGTTGGCTTCCTCAAGAAAAGTAAACAAGATACCAGCACAGGATTATAAAGCCACAGTCTATAAAGCATCCGATAACACAGTTCTTAGATTAGGTCAGTATTCACTTCACCATAGGTAGTTAAATGAAAAATCCAAACGAGATAGTCCAAACGAATAGGTCAAAATACTTTAATGGCATAAAACTGGCAAGCGCTTTCACCTTTAGGCTTACTCAGGCCAAACACAGTAAAACGCATTTAACATATATATATATAAATATATATACTCTCTATACCTTGACGACATCACTTCCTTCTCGATCAATTAAGCAAACAGTCTTTAAATACAAATGTAAAACCCTAATATATGCACATGTAAAACGCTAAAAGACTAAAATATCATATATAATAAAAACCGTGCATCAGAAATTAACTATTTAGCACAAAAACTGAATGACATATCGTGCATTATATCTTAAATCTGTGCATCAAAAGTAACAGAAATAACCATTTAGGACAGAGATTGCACATGGTAATCTAATAGTGCTCATATGCAACCTAGCTTCTAGACCAGTCCATATAAACTCAATAAATATTAACTAGACTGATGAATAGATATATTCAGTTTAAAAACAGAAAAACTGATGGTACATGTTGGGTGACACACAAACAACTTAATTCTTTAATAACCCTAGGTTAAATCAGTACATACAACAATAAATTTATAAGTAGATGAATAAAGGAAGTGATGTCATTAAGGTATAGAAAGTATATATATATATATATATATATATATATATATATATATATATATATATATATATATATATATATATGTTAAATGCGTTTTACTGTGTTTGGCCTGAGGAAGCCTAAAGGTGAAAGTGCTTGCCAGTTTTATGCCATTAAAGTATTTTGACCTATTCGTTTGGATTATTTCGTTTGGATTGTCTTATTTAATTATTTATGGTGAAGTGAATACTGACCTAATTTAAGAACTGTGTTACCAGACGTTCTATGGACTGTGGCTTTATATTCCTGTGCTAGTATCTTGGTTACTTTTTTCGAGGAAGCCATCCTGATTTGACACTTTACTTATTATTGCACTGCCTGAACGGTCTCCTGTATAGTTTTGCCATTTAGTTTTTGTTGTTACCGGAGACCCTATACAGAGCAGCTATTCTTCTCTTGATTTTACTTATACTTACTTACTGCTTTGTTATGGCAGAGCTAATTACTACATCGATTGAACTACCCTATAAACCTGAGAAAGCTGACAGTAGAACCAGGAGGTTTGAAAATTGCGTTTCCGGCTAGAACAATCCGTTGCTGGCGTATGACGTGACTAGTGATGCTACGGAAGAGAATGCAGCTGAGGCTAGCTGTAGTGGGCTTTCTACACTACTTAATCAGATGGAACTAGATTTTATGAAACTAAAATGCATGCAGCTTCAGCGGCAGCACTTCGAATTATGCATAGCATGCAAGATTATTCCTAGAGGGTTACGCGTCCTGAAGATGCCCACCACAGGTACGACGTACCCTGACCTTTTATATAAATGGCAAATGATTAACATTGATACTAGTGTAAGATACATGCAGCTAATGAATGAGTACTTTTTGCCGGAAGAGTCTGCTCTAAGAGAAAAGTTAAGAGAACAGCAATGACATGTCTATGAGACTTATCCAAATCAAGTTTTGGACAAAGTCTTTGATAATGTCTTAGACAATGTTTATTTATTTGAAAAGAAATCATTGGAGCAGAAGCAAAGCAAAATCCGAAGGGATACTGTCGGCTTTAAGAATGGACATGTCTTTACCTGGCCGAGGGACAATAATATGAATCTTGTACAAGGGAGGGTAGATAAAAATAAAACTAGAAGTAATTTGAATAGTAATGTGAATAGAAACCTGAATTACAATGTTGGTGATTGTAAAACGGTTAGCGATATAAGCAATGATAATGTTACATCTAGTCAATTGTCACAAGGTTCTCGTAACATGACAGCATATGCCAAGAATGTAGTTACTACAGTAGTAGAGGTACATAGAGAGGATGATACAAATGTAAAAGTGTCTAAAACGGCCCCATAGAGGAAATTACTAACATCCTCGAACATGAAACCATAGAAGTAATGGAAGATTCCATTGCCTCTAATGTACATACTAATAATTCTATTGCAGGAGAGGAGGTAGTTAGAAAGAAAACAACCTTGAATAATAAAAATAGCCCTATAGGTAATGATGTGATAGCCCCTTTCCCCATTTCCGATTTTCGGAGGGGAGGGAGAGATCGATCAATGAGCAGCGGCAGACAGAAGAGGAGGCTACCTGAAGAGGAACGTATAGGCCCAACATTGAAGAAAATGTGAGAAAAGATGGCCATTCATTGATTTGGAATATTTCTAGTAGACATCTTACTAAAGAATAGATTGATGTTCTAGAGAAAGGGCTTTCATTTATTCCCTCAATTAGGAGTGATATTACAGATTCTGTTATTGATCTTAAATTACATGTTCGAAACATTCAACTCCAATTAGATTTTTGCAAATCAAAATCAGCTAATGAAGTCTATGCTTTTAGAAAGCCCAGTACATATGTACCATACCTGCATCCACTTATAGATGCTTATTCTAAATTGGTAGAGCAGGAATTGCATGAAATAGATTAAAAGAATAGACATAAAATATGGTATGGCAATTCACATCCTAAATTAAGGTCAGCATTAAGAACATTAAAAAGTGATCGTAATATTGTGATAAGGCCTGCTGACAAGGGAGGTCCTATTGTTATAATGGATAGTGAGAGATATATTTTAAGTATGACGGAAATGTTGAGTGACACACGTTTTTATAAACGAATAAGTTTATATCAAATAGAAGAGATTATTAATAAAGTCTCTGCATTTCTATTAGATACCCTTTGTATTGGAAGAATTAATGACAAACTATATGATTATTGCTCTGTTAGTGAACCAATGATTCCGTGTATTCAAGGTATGCTGGAAATACACAAGCACCCTGAATGCCCCCCTATGAGAACAATAGTTGTGGGGCGAGGCTGGATTACTGAACCTATCTCTTTATACTTGGAATCTAAGTTGAGGCCTGTAGTGAATGAATATGCACATATATTAAAAGATACTAGGCAATTTCTAATTATGTTGTATGAAGAAATGAAAGATATATCTGTGGAAGACAAATTTTGGTTGGTCACTTTTGATGTCCAATCACTTTTTACTACTATCCCGAATCAAGAAGGGATAGATAGTATTCGTAGATGTCTAATAGCTCACCAGACATCGACTGATTTTCATGTTGATACTTTATGTGAGCTAATGAAGGTGCTTTTTAACTAATAATATCTTTACATTTAATAACCAAATTTATATTCAAAAGGATGGCGTGGCTATGGGCACCTCGTGTGCCAATAGCTATGCCAACCTTGTTATGGCTGATTGGGAAAGTAGGCATCTGTTCATGTTAGAAAGTTACAAGCAACATGTTAGATTTTATGTGCATTTTGTGGATGACCTCTTTCTAATTTGGAATTCTGGGAAAGTAGAATTATTTGAATTTTTATAGCAAGTGAATTCATTGACTAGCTATCTTAAGTTCATTATGACAGCCTCTGAACATTTCGTTTCCTATTTAGATGTGTTTGTAGAGAGAATGCCTAGCAGCCTCTTAAATACTGCAGTATATAGGAAAACATGTCATAGGAACTCACTTTAGCATAGGTCTAGCATGCATCCGAGGTTTGTTTTTAAAAATATCGTCAAAGGACAAGCTATGAGGGTTTCCCATTTGAATTCTTCTGAAATGGGTTATAGGACTGAATTACTTAACCTTAAACAACATTTAATTGAAAGATCTTATGGTCTTGAAGAAATCAATCAGAGTTTTTCAGATGTTGACCTGTTAAGAAAAGGGAGGGCTTATCCTTATTTTGCAGGAAGATATCATGAAAATCAGGAATTATATGATAGGTATACACCTAATGAAGAAAGTGTGAAAGTTTGTATATATTATACTCAAGATGTTAATGAAATAAGGAATGCCTACCTAAAATATTTGGACATATTAAAAGTAGACCCTAATATTTGTGAAACTGTAGGTGAATCTCCGAGATTCATTTATAAAAATAGACTCAATCTACATAGGATGTTATGTTGTTCAAATACATTGGAGCCTAGTGTACATTCAAATGTTTTGGGAAATGCCACAAGACCCTGCAAAAAATGTAATTATTGTGATTTTATAGATAGTACGGCTGTACTTGTACATCCCAATACATCACAGTGTTTTGACTTTTATCCTGAGGCTAATTGTAATACTCAACATGTTGTCTACTTGGCCACCTGCAGATCTTGCCCAGCTTTTTATGTGGGCAAGACCGACAGGCGGCTAAGAGACAGAATTAGGGAACATATATATAATATAATGATTAAATCTGATAAAAATGCACTATCTAAACATGTTCTTGATACATCATTAGAACATAAATTTAAATTCCTAGTTGTTCAAATTAATCAGCCAACCATTAGGAGGGATGATATTAGGAATAAGACGTAACAAAATGAGACTAAATGGATTATTAGATTGAGAGCTGATAGGGAGCCTGGGCTAAATGATAGGATTCCTATCAGACCTGTTTTGAAAGGAAAGGAACTTAGAAAATAGAAAATAGATTTATTTATTCATCTACTTATAAATTTATTGTTGTATATACTGACTTAACCTAGGGTTATTAAAGAATTTAGATTTTGTTGTTTGTGTGTCACCCGACATGTACCATCAGTACATACTGATATATATATATATATATATATATATATATATATATATATATATATAATATATATATATATATATATATATATATATGCATATATATATATATATACATATATATAAATATATATATAAATATAATAAATATATACATAAATATGCACACACACACACACACACACACACACACATATATATATACACACACACACACACACACACACACACACACACACACACACACACACACATATATATATATATATATATGTATACATAAATATGATGCCCTTTCCTTGCATATTCATATATCCATGCAGAACTCTACATACACAATGGTACTTTGTTATTTGCTTAAACCTTTTTTCTAAGGCAGAATACTATATTACAACTGTTCAGTGAGTGAATCTCAAAGCACATATGAACTGGAAATCATTAGGTTTCTTTGTTGTATGGTGAAACAAATATGTTCATTCATACCAGAGAACAGTTAATTTCAGGGTTTAAAATTCTAACATATGCCCCCAGTGCTCAGTAACATTGAATTAAATAACTTTAATAACTTTAATGTTGTGTGCTATGGGCCATTGTCGAACGCTGATGTGGATTCAATCTTATAATGAAGCTTTAATATAAGTCAGCCTTTCTGTCTTACTCAGAAATTAATAATGAGGCTTGTCCCCAAAACTACCACATTATTTATATTAATAACTCCTTAAACAGACAACGGATAAACACTGTTTTGTTAAAGAGAAATCATTTCATAAGGCATTTAACATCATGGGAAAAGGTATACTTTAAATGAACCAGCTCATGCAAGGCTGTATTACAGTATAAAAAACATTTCACATCATATGACTGAATTTAGACTGGCTATTAAGTTTGATAATAACATTAAATTCTTGGACATATTCCTGGTTTCCTGCTACATTTGACAGTCACAAATGAGGTGCGAAGTAATCAATATGTACTTATTTATATAATATCTTCATCTAATATTTCATAATCCAGTCCACACAACACTTCCAAAAAAGACGTAAGGGAAACAATATGTCAAAACATTTATTTTTCTGATATATGAAGCACAGCATACTTGACAGAAAGAAGAAAAACAGAAGAATTCCTTAAATAATTTATTAAAGCTAAAATTCCGTTTCTCAAGTCATTTAGTCTACTCACTGCCTCAGATATTCTCTGCTTTATCCTTATGGCACTTTTATTATCTTTTTTTCAAAAGTTCATGAAAACAGAAAAGGCTGCAGAAGAAGGAAAATTCTTTACTGTGTATTCCCATAATGCCAACAGTTAATTATCACATAGTGTTTATGCAAATGATGTTCACATATATCAAAATAAAAATATTGAAGGAAATGGCCTGTTTGGAGTTCCAGTCTGCAGCCAGCAATGGGAAGTAGCACATGATTTCATACTTCACTGCTTATTCTCATTGTTGGCATATTTTTCAGTAAGTATAAATATGGTACAGATCCTGCCTACAGCACAAATTCTACATCTGTCATCTACTTATCAAGAGATGCCAAATGACATGGTATTACTCAAGGACTAATCCCCTTACTGTGTTGCACTACTGAATTAGTAACAGGGATGTCTCATCTCCTAGTGAAAACATCTCCATCTGTCCATTCTCATCAAAAATGCTTGCAATCCAATCAGTATAATGACAGAAAATCAAATATGGATCTTTTCAGTAGGCTGCAATGAATTTAGGTTTCAGCTATGGCTGTGATTTGAATGACCTAGAGTTTACTACCACCTCTAAAACACTAGAGGATGTGAAAGGTTGTAACTGTGCCAGGTTTGGTGTAGTAGACACTGCATGGTACATCTCTTCTAAAATGGGGAATATGTTAGCATCATACTGAGAAATCTCGTAGATCTCACTTGATAGTAGTCACTTTCCCCTTTCATTTTCCAAGTAGCCTTGTTTCATACTGGGAAGGGAGTAGTGAATGGCCATGGAGCAATTAGGGGCTTCATTTCAATGCACCATGACCATGTGTGCATGTGTGTGTGTGTGTGTGTGTGTGTGTGTGTGTGTGTGTGTGTGTGTGTGTGTGTGTGTGTGTGTGTCTGTGTGTATGTGAGTGTCTATTTATCTACATATATATATATATATATGAACAGGCTCAATATTCTTCCAGAGAGAGTTTACCCTAAGTCTCTGTGTGGGCTCAAATCTAAACAGTCTACTATTAACATGTTTTTTTCTGTTAGGCAACTACAAGAAAAGTGTACAGAGCAGAAAAAACCTCTGTATATTGTCTTCATTGATCTGACCAAGGCATTTGCCTTCATTAGTAGGACAGGACTGTTTGCAGTTCTGGCAAATCGACAATCCTCCAACACTGATTAGTATTATTGGGGCCTTCCTTGAAGAGGACCATTATGTATGATGCATCTACACCTGAAATCTGAACCTTTTATGATTCTCAGTGGAGTGAAGCATGGGTGTATATCGGCTCCTTTTGATAACTTCTGAAGTTTGCTTTTGGAACTGCTACAGAGGGTATCTTTCTCTGAGCCAGAATGGATGGCAACCTCTTCAAACTATTGAGGCTTAAATCAAAGACCAGGATGCTTAGGAAGCATCTATGGGAGTTCCTGTTTGCTGATGACACAGCTCACACTCAGCAGGAACTTCAATCAATCATGAATCACTTTGCAGATGCATGTATATAATTTAGTCTCACAGTCAGTTTAAAGAAAACTAAGTGATGGGCCAAAATGTGAGCAATGAGCCATCAATTAGGGTAAGCAACTATGAACTGGAGGTTGTCTATGAGGTTGTGTACCTAGGCTCTACAATCACTGAC
>NC_056748.1:290454775-290457275 GCF_019279795.1 Protopterus annectens | reverse complement strand
GCAGGGAGTAGAGCTTGCAAGGATGGATAAGTCTAGAAACAGGTAGAACAAAATGACAGATATAACTCTGGACTAAGTTAATCTGCTGGGTAGTGAGGAGCACACTACAGATTTATAAATATATAACTAACAGGGAGGGCCCTGGGGCAAGAAAAATGAGTGTGAAGCCATGACCAGCAAGTTGGGAATCACAGAAAGAACAGAAGTGGCTCTAAATGCATGTTTTAAGTATAGTACCTGTGGCATTACAGATGTTTAGGATACAGGCTTATAGGCTTTAAAAGGAAGGTGCAAGGTAACCAGGGTATCCGACGTAAGTAACATTGATGATTTTCATATTTTGATTGAAATGAGGATGGGTAACATGTAGAGACCTGAGAACTTAACAACACTATTACTTTTGATGATATTTAAAATAAATCTATTTTAGGAGAGCTAGTTTTACACAGAAAGCAAAGTCATTCAGGAAGTCTGTGGACAGGATCTCTACTGATAGTAGATGCTTGCAGAAAATGACATCACCGACATATCGGAGTGTCTTACAGGTAGATAAAGAGCAGGAAAAGCTGCCTGGCTGATATCTACACAGAAAAAGAAGGGACTCATAATGGAATCTCCAGGGATTCCAAACCTGGCTGCTGGTGGGACTAAAATGATATCCTTGAATTTGGTTAGCAAACTGCAGTTTCACAAACACATAGTCATGTAAGCGCAAAAAAGATCTGCCCAGTTTTTTATAGTACAAGTTCATGATTTATGTTGCTGAAACACATACACACCATTCTCCACCTAATGATCAGAGATATAGATTACTTTTATTTCAGAAATGCATGTAGATGCTCTTATTTTGTTAGCTGCTCAAGTTAACTGTGTTAATATTAAAAAGGTGTCCCTTTTTTGAAAGGTTCCCAGCTGTATTGTGTGGCAACTTTATATTTTTGCATCACATTTTGGTCTGTTTTTCATAAAATTGTGGTTTTCTGGCAAATTAGTGGCAAGTCATTAAAGATTGAAGTTAGAAAATAATGGCAGACATTTGAGTTTCAGATTTTATACCCTTCAGAAAATTCGTACTAATGCAAGATCTACTACTGTTCTATTATCTAAGTTAATAAGAGCAATATTTAAAAATTGGCCTTATTTTTGGGCCTGTGTCCCACTTCTAGTTCTATGTATGGTTTTGCCCAGATTTCTTGCTCTGAAGTTGAGAGGTATGAGTGTCAGAGCCATCACTGTCAGCCAGAGACATTTCAAATTATGACATACTTATTGCACCCCACCCCCCATTGTAGTGGCTCTGGATGTGTCCAAGGAAGGCAAGGAGCAGTTATGCAGTGTAAGTGTGCAGGGTATTCCCCCATCCAAGGTAGATCACAAATACGACCGTGGCTTTTCATCTGTCCTTGATTTTGCAGAATGTTCTGATTTTCTATCAGATTTTTATACTGTTGATTTATGCTTCTTATTATTCAGGAACTGCATGCTGTCACAGTGCCCTGTTGCTCTGTTTAAGTAGCCATGGTTTAATGAACATCAGGTAAGCTTGTCGGAGATTGTAAGATGCAAGTAAGCTTTAGTAAGCATACTGTTAAAGAATTACCAGCATTGAAAGCCTTTTCGTTGTTGCCATGCAGAGAATATTTACATAACTAGATAATGTATAAGCCTTAGGTATTGAAATGCATATGACAGTATTTGTAATAAAAGGACAGGATTACAGTATTTTCAGAAGCTCATTACATTTTATTGGAGATCAGTGTCTTATAGCAGTGTCTGTGTGTTAGTACACTTGTAGTTGGGTGGCTTTAATGGTATATGGTAAATAAGCATTGCTACCTTACTTAAAAGCCAAGCCCTGCAACAACTAGGTAAGCTCCACACTGAAGTCAAAACACAATAGCTCTGGTGGGTAAATGTACTCTGTAGTAATCAAAAAAGGCAAATGTTTGAAATAACTACAGCTTATGTGCAAACACAATAGGTAGTGATAAACAATGCTCTGCTAAAAATGCTTTAATGCACTACATTGCTGAGCTGCAGATCAGTTATTATCACTGGCTACCAGGATTTCACCCACTTCAGATCAAGCACGGTGCCGTTCAATGCAACCTTCCCAGGACTAATTCAAGTTTGACCAGAATTATTTGGGGTGTGTGTGTGTGTGTGTGCGTGTTTGTGTGTGTGTGTGTGTGTGTGTGTGTGTGTGTGTGTGTGTGTGTGTGTGTGTGTGTGTGTGTGTGTAAGAGGGAGGTAGCATACCCCTCGGCTGTCCAGGTTTTTGCAGAATGTCCAGATTTTTGCCCCATATTCCTCCTAAAAAGGATTGAAGTTGCTAAATAATGAGACATTTCAGTTTTAGACATCATATCATTTAGAAAAATGCATACTAACACAAATCCTGTTATTCTTGCAATTTTCTAAGTTTGAGAGCCATATTTATAATCTGTCCCTATTTATTTTAGGCTTTGTCCAGATTTCTTGCACTAAGGTTGAGGCCTTG
>NC_056748.1:290444775-290452275 GCF_019279795.1 Protopterus annectens | reverse complement strand
ACATTCACGTCTCATAGATTCTGCTCCATTAAATATGTAATGCTTATCACTCTCGACCATCACACTTACAAATACCTTCTACAATTACTAAACATTTAGGAAAGTTCATAAGCTGCAAACGTATTGCCCAAATATAGTTAAGAAAATTTCTTTCTCAATTCTAGTAATTCCATAGCAAATGTAAATTAGCAATATTAATCTCTCAATAATCCTTTCTGTACTACAACATGACTACACATTTTGTTTATGTTTGCTAACCAGGAGAATGGGGAGGTCTGAGGATCCCTTTCAGCCATTTCCCAGGGCAAAAGGCAAAAAAGAAAAAAGGGAAAAACAGTAAGTCTACAATAATTTGCAGATAGGTGGGGTTCAACAACGCATACAGGCAGATCCTACAGTATTAGGAAAACGGTACTGTTTCAAATAAGTACAAAGAATACAATATTCAAGCTTCAGGTGTTGAAAGATTTAGTGAAATTTATGAATATGCTCATAGAGAGTGAACATACAACACATCTGTGCAAGGGATGTCTACTGGAAGCTTCCAGTAAGGACTTGAGGTGAATTTCTTCTAAACCTGCATTCATCAGTTTTACAGCATTTCTTCCTCAGGTACAAAGCAAAGGAATGAATTCCTAATTTATACGCTACATCTAACATTGTTTTGAAACAAAAGCAAGAGTCATAACGTAAACTTTTGGCACTAATTATCTCATCATTTAATAAAATATTATATTTCCTGATGACAAAAAATGTTTTATTTATTTATTCATTAATTAATAGGTAGTTGCACAGTACCACAAGAACTCTTTTTCAATCATGAACTAATGGCAAAATTAAAATCCAGACTAATTATCTAAAACAGCATTTTCTTTCATTTATGACATTTACAATAGTCGTTGTATCTTTTGGCTTTTCCCAGATAGGGGTCGCTACAGCGGAACTGTGGTCCGCTAATGATTGGCAGTAGATTTTTTTTACGTACCGACTTGCCAGGCCTGACGCATGACCTTCAATGAAGGTATGCCCATTCACGCATGTCTCCACACAGAAGACGCTTTAGCTGAGAATCGAACAGGACAACGTCTTACTGTGAGGCGACAACACTACCACAGCACCTCCACAAAGGTAAAATGCAAAAAAGTGCAATGGCAAAAAAAAGAGAGAATTATGCAAAGCTGACCAGCAATAAATAAATAAATAAAAAGTCAACATAATGTAGGATATAATGTCAGGTTTAATAATAATATATATATCTCTCATGGTCATGGCAGTCCTCAAGGTAGAATGGAGAATGAAAATAGATTACTGCAAGACATAATTGTGAGTCAGCCCTTAAACATCTGCAAGAGACATTCTCGATGCTCAGAGGTTTGAGTTTTGCTTTAAATGTTGCAATTGTCGATTTGCATCAGAAACATCAAATCAGATTTACATATCATGTCTTGGTAGATACAATCTCTCTCTCTCTCTGTCTCACACACACACACACACACACACACACACACACACACACACACACACACACACACACTGACAATATGAATAGGTTTCAACACCTCTAGCGTGTACGTATTATATACCCAAGAAATGCCCAAGACCTGCATCAGACTTACGCACCTGTAATTTTATTTTCTGCCTTGTACTAATAATGAATCAAGGTACTTGGTTAAGCACTGGTTTATTAATTGCAGAGAGGTGAGATAGCCATATTTTTTTTTAAAAAGAACAAATATCATGCCTGAAATGCTTTATGTATTCTCCATCTTTTAGCTGGAAGTCACCCCATATGTGTGCAAACACACTTAAGTTATTAAAAATAATAAATAAAACATAAAATAATAAAAAATAATCAGCACTCCAAATAGTGGCATCACATCCTGCATTTGTCCCATACTTTGCTCACTCTGCTTGTCAGGATACAGTCCAGGCTGATTGCTACCTTGAATAAAATGAGTACTGAAAAAATACGAGAACCGAGGTGAAATAAGCTAGCTGTAGTGTATGAAGTCTCGACTCTGTAGCGCTAAAAACTTGTTTTAGAAACATGTGCAAATCACTCCACTAATGTGGGAAGGAAAGAAGTAGGGAGACAAGACAGATTTTTTTAACTGGGAGCCTAACTTCTACTGTAAAAAAAAAAAAAAGAAAACTGTTAAAATTGTAACAAAAGAGAAATCAACTCTCCTGCCCCAACAACAGTGCCCTGCAGCACAAAAGCACAAGAATATTGCCATTTACCATCAGCTATTTAAATCCTGAATTTCTAGGCTGCACTTCTTGCATTTTTAATGATAATCAAGTGACGTTTGCCAGGTTTTTGATGATAATCAAGTGAAGTTTGCTAGGTTAATTTTATTGATTTTACAAAGACCTTTATCATTGTCCACAACTCCCAGCTTGTTCAGGAATTTATCCCTATTGTTATCCATATGAATGAGCCTTGAAAGCCTGATAGGAAGTGTATTTTCTAACTCAGGATTAAAATAAATACTCGGGGCATTCCAGTATACTCAATGCTACTTTAATAAATGGCCTCAGAATTACTGCTGTTAGCACGCCTGCACAATTTTGTACAGTGCCAGTTTAGTAACCCGGGCCTTGATGCAGCACCAGAACAAATCAGATCAACCCGTACTAAACATTTTAAACCAATCACCAACTGGCTAATTGCATGGGACTTGGGATTAATATTAAATATCAAAATACACCACAACTTTGTGGCACAGAGGAATTGATCCCTCGCTGCAGTCCAAACAGCCTGAGTCTGCTTACCAACTCAGGCACTGGAGGATCTATAGAGGGCACAGGAATGAGTGGCAGTTTGTCAGCTTGCTCATTTTGGGAGGAAATGTGCAGGTTTCTTTTAGTAATCTGGGACCCTCCCCAATGACTGGATGCTAGTATTGTGAGCACATGGCAGATCATCAACAGCTTAGCACTGGGAGCTGATGCATGTGTGATGACGCATGTGATGTCTACAAGCTCTGCTCTGTTAACATTCTCTTCCTGTGATTAAAGAAAAAAATATGCAGCTGTATGAATGGCATGGCACCAAAACATCCTGATATTCTCTCTGCCCTCCTCTCCTTGCTGCTTATACTAGGGTTTCTCAACTACTTCTGTTCAAGGGGGGGGGGGGGCTGTTCCACAGAGACAATTTGAACAGATGTCAGAGAGGAATTAAAGTAGAAGAAAAATGATGGACTCTGGGACATAGCTGATGACTGACAGCCATGGTGGGGGACAAATGCACAGTCCTTTGAAATAGCAAGCATCTCTCTTTAGCTTAAATCACTTGGTTTGTAACATTATATCCATGCAGTATTCTATACACTTTCCAATGTTTTGAATAGCATGTGGTCTGGTTCTACTTCCAGTTACTGTTAGATCCCTATGGACATTATAGCTCCTAAAGTTAATGCTTTCTGGCAGCGTACCACAGGATCTTGTACCAGCTGCAGCAGGCTTGAATTCCTCTTGTTTAATTGTAGTAAGTTTATGGTATAATCACCTTACTGAGAACATGACTGTATTACTCATGTTTAAGGTAAAGTCTTAATTAGAACACATAGAGCTAACATTGTTCGTACATCCATCTCCCTTTTTATGTGGGGAATGTTTTCATCTGGGTTCCTTCCTCATGTGCAAAACTTCACTTCTCTGACTGCATTCATCTACACTTGATCTTTTCACCCTGTTAGCCCCTAATTATGTAATACAATAGCTTCATCAAAGCCTTCTTTAACTAGTATCCCGAACAATGGAATTCTCTGCACTTGACTATAATCTGTTTTCTTAGCTTAATGCTGGTCTAACTGCCCATCACCAGTCAAATGCTCTATAAAGATATAGGAACTGGGGATTCACTGGATTTAGTTTCTTGATCAAATGAAAATACCTCCTTAACTTGCTGCCTTGCAGCACAGAGCTATTTAATATTTTTTTACATATTACACTGTCTCCTTTATCTGCTCCAACCATTGTACATTTTCCATGTTTTCATTATATAATCAGGTCATAGCTGAACATCATTTAATGATTCAGTATAACTATGTTAATAAAAATAAAAATTAAAATAAAAAAATGAGTCAACAGCATTGCAGGTGATAAATCTGCAAAATCTAGTGATTCTGTGCCATGATATATTGCATGTAACAGTGAAGAACACTAATTGTCACAAAGGTATCCAGCTCCATTTCAAAAAATGCACAAAATAAACATAAAAGTGTTTTTCTTTTTCTTTGCTTTTTTTACCTTTTCCCTACATTTCATTAGTCTGTTAAACTATGTGATACTTGTTCGAAACTGGCTAAAGAAAATGCAACAAGAAAAAATTAAGATAGTAAAAGAAGGCTTGTTAAATGTTTTAAGGTTTTATACGAAATTCCCTACAAGATGTGAAAGGAAACACATCCTTTTGTTTGTTTTTAATCTTACTGGTTAAGATCAATTGACAGAGCTGGTTAAAATGAGTCTATAGGTGATCCTGAATATTTAGTGGGGAGCAGGTCAGAAGAGTGCATGCAGTATTATATTATCTGCTTATGATATTGCAGATGTGGTGGACATGTTGACAACTGTATAACAGATATATGAGAAATTTATGGGTGTTTATGTCTTAAATAATAATTTAATAAAGGTGTCTTAAAAAGAGGATCCACTCTAGTATTGACTCTAGAGGGCCACCTGAAGATAGTGTTTCTGAATCTGATTGTTTGGAGCTAGTTGAAGGTTTTATCATGGAACCATGTTAACGATATTGTGCTAAAGTTTTATTTTTTAACTTCAATAAAACAGAGAGATCAACACTCTTTCAGAAATCCTTTTCAAATCCATAAAAAAGCCACCAGTCAACCAGTCATTATCCATTGTGGAATAAATGTTATCAATAATTGTGTTGATAGCAGTAGGTGTAGTATTTCCTGCTCTACAAACATTCTGAGAAACACAAGTGCAATGTATTTGTTTATGTGGTCAGATGTTTTGTTGTAAACCTTTTATATGTTTTCTATGCATTACTGTGCCTATGTTTCTGTGAACTACGTACATCATGGCCAATTGCTAGTGTTCATAAAGGGCCCAATTCTAAAAGACTTGCTTTAGTTTTAAGTGAATTACTCAAGTATAAACCTGCTTTATACATAGGCTTTACATCAGAGTAAGTCACTTACACCTTGATCAAGCTGTTTGGAAACTGGACCAATGAATACCTTAATTCCATACAGCAGAGATACATAAGGCAATAGTAAAAAGTTATGTTGAGTATAGCTTAATGCATAATCAATAATTTATTTAAAAGTCTCACATGAAGAGTCTTAACCAATCATTCTCGATAGATATTACAAATGTTACACCTCACAACAATTTCTGGACTGAAGAGCTATGCAAGAAACAACGAAGCCTCATAGAATGCAGTTTTACATGTTCATTAATGAAGTTTTATCTATTGTAACAGCCACTAATTCCTGTTAACCTTGTATTCTTAGTGCTGCAGCTTCTGACCTCTATATCCCTCACAAAAAGAATTCTCTTTCAGAGCACATTCTCAACATTCTATCGCCAAAATTAAAATGTTAAAATGCAGCTCTTCTTAATTTATACAACAGAACTGCATGCGATGTGTATTAACATGGCTTTTGTTACATAGAATGCTGCTCTCTCATACTGTTATACGGAAGGAGATAATGATTCCTCCCTCTCCTGATAAACCCTCACATGTCTTCAAATGTAACACTAGCTTGAAGTCTGACAAATTATTTTAATAACTGTCAGCACTATGTCACTATAATATTCACACCTACTCTTTCTGTAAAATCTGAAAGATTGAAAATGTAAAGGAGTAGAACAAAATATGTAGGTAGAAGTACAGGAATGACTAATTCGAATGTGGAGATTTCTGTACTATCCACACAAAAGACACAATATATTAGCAAAGCTAACTTTTTGGCAACCTACTGAAATTATGACTGCATAAAGTGTGGGTATCCAAAATGTTGAAAATGCCACTTTAGCACAATTTTTTAAATGCTATGTTTGCTGGGGTAGCATTGTAAGCCCTGCACTCTTCCAGTTGAAGGGTTTGCTCCACACTGATACTTTTAAATATAAATAAATTACCTCTGTGTTTGTCACACTTTTGTTGTTGTTGTTGTTTGTCTTTTGGCTTTTCCTGGTTAGGGGTCACCACAGCGGAACTAATGATTGGCAGTAGACTTTCACAAATGCCGAGGTGCCAGCTCGATGTTCAACCTTCCACGAAGGCACGCCCATTTACGCATGTCTTTTGAATGCCCACCCAACCGCGGGGAGGACATGCAGACTCCACACAGTCTTCCATTTGAAGGGTTTGCTCCACACTGATACTTTTAAATATAAATAAATTACCTCCGTGTTTGTCACACTTTTGTAAAATGTTCAAATCAGAGTTGGAATGTTCCCAAATTCAGGATTTGTAAATTCTGTCTTTTACATTATAATAGTAATCCCAGTTTCTGTCTTCTGATGTGTATGTCTTTGACAGACAGAGGCAGTCAGTAAATCACCCCTTATGTAAGTCAAATTTGCAGGTCACATTTGGATGGCATAGCTAGGCTTATAAGGGCCCCAGCAGTTGTTAGCTTAGCATACACGTTTGAATCCATGAACTACACAGTAGCCTGGCAAAATAGCCACCCAGCTCCACAAACATGTATTTTCCCCTGCTAACCACACTACACTTCTTGAGCCTTCTGTTTTTTAAAGCCCAGAATAAATGTAGACTACAATGCATGCTCAGTACTATGGACACATACACACACACACACACACACACACACACACACACACACACACACACACACACACACACACACACACACACACACACACACACACACACACACACACACACACACACACACACACACACACACACACACCCAATAATTCTGTCTCAGATCTCTACACCCCTCATGTTAATTTAAATATTGCAGAATATTTGCAAGAAACAAACAAAAAAAAAAACCTCTCAACACTTCGGAGTGCAAATTAAGTCAATCACCCAGATGGAGTTTTGGCATCTCAGAAAATATTAAAGGAAGCGTGGATCAAATCGAGCAGCAGAAGTCTCTTGTAGCTACTAAACTAGGGATTGTCCTATTACATCTTTTCTTATGTTCCTGCACTTTTATGAAAACAATGCCTCGTTACATGTTTACTTATGTTAGCAGACGGTAAACTACTTTAAATCTTAAGGAGTCACGAATGATTAGAGTGGATATGCATAGCATTGTCAAACTATTCTTCAAGACACTAATTTATAATTTGCACAGTCTGTATAACACAGCTAGTGCAATCAAAGTACTGCACTATCCCTGAGATATACTACAGGAACACCAACATCTTTGGGTTTCTTGCTTTAGGTTGTCGGTGCTGCTATCTAAAGGCATAGATTGTAGGCTATGAATGAAATGTCATTCCCATGACCACTTGGAGATCACATCTGGACATTTAAGGCAG